>NC_040011.1:28388805-28649155 GCF_000972845.2 Larimichthys crocea
CAGAGCTTCCTAAGATTTTAGTCTGATTCAGTTAAAGCGGCTCCAGAAGTCCGACTCACAGCCACATTCAGCATGAAACAATATTAATGTTGGCAGTAGAAAATCTAGAGCCTGGGTGACAATGGATTTTGGATGTGGTAATGATATCAGCGTTTGTATGGTGAAAAAATCTGAGGAAACATTAGATTAATTTAAACTGTATATTGTCCATATATAATATATGTTTAAGGGTTGTGACCGAGCTATGTGCTGAGCTGGACACTTTACAGACTTGTCAGCTCTCTGTAAAGTCAGCATTGTTTCTAAATGACCTCAAACATTCATAAGTATTGTCTGTACATAATGACATAGATATATTTGCGATAGGCTAATATCATCTAGAAATCAACTTTGTTGTATATAGAACATTTTAAATTTTTATGTGAAATGAGGGTTGACATAAAGATGTATATATGTATTTTATATCTATAGTGCTATATTCTTAGAATATTGTTTGATTGCATAACATTATATTGTATTTTTGCATCATACAAAATCAAATTGTGATGCTAATTGTATGCTGTTATAATAGGAGATCATTATAAAATCAATCCAGTATTTTTTACATTTTGTTTAACAGTTTCATTACTGAAAAATAGCAGTCATATTCCTACAGGAGCTATTAGTGCTGTGGTAAATTACAGTAATTTATGGTGTAGTTATCTCTCATGGTATCAGTGTAATAGACCTGTGCAGCCAATTATTGTCTTAAGTAAAAGTAGGTTAAAGCGTGCAATCCCTTCAATCCCAACAAAAAAAACATGCAAAACATTTGTATAACCAGCAACTGAAAAGGAAAATAGTCTAATGATGAGTTTTTAAAAAAACAGTTGTGTGGGCAGAGTGTCAGATATTGATTTGTTATATACGTAAGAATGAGTCAAAAAGTAAATACTCATCCTGTCATCCCCTATATTAAGCAGTAGGACATTTGCACTGTTTGTAAGTAAAATACTGTGGCCAAGTCAGACCACAGAAGGCCAATACAAAGCCTCAGTCACATATTTGCATGTGTGTCCTTGTATGTTCTTGCAGATGAAAAGAAATATCAGACAAATCCTTTAACCAGTATGACCTTAAATGTTGTTAAAGGTTTAGAAGGAGAGCTAGCCTGTTGAACGTCTGGGCAGCTGAACCTGCATCACCACAGTATGCCAGTAGTGATCAACTCAAGTCACGCCTTTAAGCTAACCTTGCTTTATCATCTCTTTCACTCAAAATGGAGCCTTAATTTACAAATTAAACATCATGCCATATAGAGGAAGACTTGAAACTAGTGATTGAGACCATAAACTCACCAGCAAACTGTTTACTGAGGTAGTAAACTTATTTCGCGTCGGATAATTCATACATACATTTCTGGACTTCTTTTGCAGCCAATGGAGCTGGCCCCTGCTGGCCATGGGAAAGAGCGCAGGTTTACACTTTGACACTTTGGCGATGGCTTTCATTTACAGACCTGCAAGCTCTGTCCACTGTTTGTATAATGTCAGTGATGAATAGAGAATGAGCTAACTAGCTGTGATGCAACATGCTGCCATTGTGTCAAATAGAGATACTCACTGTCAAAGCAGGATTTACTCTCTTTGAATATGAAAAAATTCAACCAAACCACTGTGGAGTTTTTCCCACAGGTGGAGGGGCTTTATGTGTGATAATGCATGCGAGAGCACCACCTGTTAACACCACAATGCTGCAGAACTCACAATGTTGTATCTAAATGACTAACTGAATAACAAATTGGCTACTAAGTCCAACTTATGTCCAACTCTTATGGAGCTACAACTACTCATACTAACCCTGACCTTAACCAATTTAATCTCTGTATTCACTAAACAATGTTAGAAATCATTACAAATTGCAATCACAAATGCTAAAAACACAAATTAGTATTCAATCTGGAAACTTTATGTCACCTGTTGCCAGTCAAATCTGCAATGCTGTCTCTATCAAATGAATATTGATTATGTTATAATTCATTGATGTGACTTTGTACATTTAGATTTATTTGTATGATGTCACTTTCCCTCCTGTCTACTGTGTCTCTTGGACATATTTATTTGAGTTGTTGAGGAAGTGCACAAACTGTATCCAACTGTTGTAGTAACTGTTGTCACAAGAGGGAAGCGGAAGAACATAAAGTGTGTCCATCTACCTGTCACGTGGCCATTTCTTTACCGCATCACCGCCTATTTGCATATAATTGAACTTTGGTCAACTTTTTTCTTGTTTCTGCGTCATTTGAGATCTCCCTGCTCTTACTCAGTCCTTATCTCAGCATCGATTTGAAGTGAGCGGCTTAATCAAAGTCGAATCACAAAGTGGAATACAATGAGATGCTTGTGTTGTGAAGATGAAACAGTGCTTCTCTTTGTTCACTGCGTGGTCTCAGTACGTCAAAGTCACATCCTGGAGGTGAAATATGGGTCTTTTATATTAAGGTGGGAATAAGGCAGCAGAAAGCTTGAACATTCACAGTGGGATCCTGGAGCTAAATTTGCTGAAGGGCCAAGGCAAGCCAATAAAACAGATCAAAAACAATATGCTTAGTCTATTTTTAGCCTTTATAGGACTTATGTATACCCACATTAATCTATCTGGATTGTTGCGTAGGGCAACAATGAACTAATACTCTGTCTTTACATGCTTATAAATATATTAAATAGACGATTTGTCATTGAAAGCAAGCTTTTATCTTGGTAATTTCTTTATTTTTGTTTTATTCTTTTAATCTTTACCATCATCTGCTGAAAAAGCAACATTTTATTTCATTTTCAGGATCAATTTAGCCGTACTGTAATCTTATTTAATCTCGGATAGAGATGTGGAACCATATCTGCTCTCTAGCATTGTCTCCCCCCCCCCATCAGGATGCCTGCAAATTGATTGGCATTCTCAAGTGGACGAAGTAAATGATGCCTAGAAATGAAATGACCGAAAGAGGTGTAATGGCGGTTAGGACAAGTGGGTACCAGAGAGGGAGGGTGGGATGAGGTGAGGGCGGCAGGAGAGAGAGGAATACACAAACAGGTTGCACTGGGGCCTGGGGAATTAGGGGGAGAGGGTGCGGGGTGTGTGGAGAAAGGAAAAATAAGATGGAGCGCCACAGAAGAAGGTTTAACACAGAGCTTCATATAAAGGAAATTTTAGCCTACCATCATCACTTCATCCCCACACACACGCATTCACACACGTACAGGTGCTTAAACGTCAAGTTTTACTCTGAGCCAAACAGCAAATGAGTGCATTCATTCCCTCTTTAGCCTCTCTCAGACAACTTCTTCCCACTCTGCCTGAACAGGTTTTAAGCATTTAACTCTTGTCCTTCATTGATGCATCAATCTATCCAGTCCTCCACCCTTCATTCTCTCTCTCTCACTCTCTCTCTCTCTCACTCTCTCTCTCTCTCCCCCCTCTCTCTCTCCCCCTCAGTGTGATTACTTACCTCCCAAGAAAGAAGAAGTACACTCCATCTTGTTGTTTTATGCTCCCAGCAAATTTAGTCCTGCGTCTCCCTTCTCCACCCTCAACTCTCTTTCACTTTGTCTCTGTCTCTCTCACTCTCTCTTCGTCACCCCTCCCTCCCTCTCTCTCTCCCTGAACCCTCCCTCCATCCCCTTGACACCTCGCGCTCTCCTCCTCCACTCTCTCCCTGTCAACTCACCCCCCCCCCCCCCCCCCCCCCCTGTCAACTCCCCCCCCCCCCCTCCTCTCTCCTCTTGCTCTGTATGTAGTTGTATAACTTATCACCCTGATTCTTTCCCTACTTCGATAATTGGTGTGTCTCTGCACCAGATGCTAGCATGCTTTATTTAGCTGCTTGGTATTAGCTATTCTAATTAGTCATCTAATACCAATAAGAAAAATTAAACTGTTAGCCTTCGTGTAGTCGGTGCCATGGGAGAACGCAGTTGTGTGTGTTTGTTTTTGCCCATGCAACAACTGTGGCCAGTGCGTGCGCACACCTCAAACACACACACACACACACACACACACAGTTACAGTCGATCCACACCGGCCGGGTAGAAGGTACATGTGGGTTTTAACAGATGGTGAAACGCGTTCCCTCGAGTATCGACGTTACTCCTCTCTCTCTTTCTCTCTCTCTCTCTGTAATTAACTAGGTTTCAGTAACAAACCTTTGGGCTTTGCCGTTGCCATGGTTACCCAAACTCTATCTCGATTGTCTGCATTTGTGTGTGTGTGTGTGTGTGTGTGTGTGTGTGTATGTGTGTGTGTATGTGTGACTGCTGGTAAGTACAGTGTGTGCACGTCTCAATGTTCACATCCCCTCTTGCGTGTGTGTGTGTGTGTGTTCATGTCTAAGACTGCATGATTGTGCGTGTGGAGTATTTTGGTTGCTTTGATGCCTTTGTTTCTCCCCACAGGGCTCAGAGGCTGGTTCTTTCTCAAGCACCTTTGTATGTACAAGGAGAACAGCAGCGTTACATGGGATCATTGATAATTTATCATAGGTCTCTTGTACCTTACATAAGACTAATCTTAATAATTATATAATCCAATGAATAAAGATTACAACCAAAATGAATCTAAAACAGTGAGATAAAATAAAATGAATTCTGCTCCGGTATCGTGGAAGGTTGAAGTTGAATTTGAATTTGAACTTGGTGCACCTTCTGTGAAAGGCAAAATAAAATGAAAATAGGATGTGAGATTATAGCTTCTGAACTTCCTGAACCATGTTTATGATGATGAACTCACGTATAGTGTTCCTAATACTTACTACAGCGAAAGAAGATTGTAACACCACTAGAAGAGCAACCAGCCAACCCTACATTATTGTCTGATACATTTTGATGATGCTCTAGTAAACTAAGACAGAGAGGAGATGATTTTTAATGGTTCAGTATGATACAATCAAGCTCAGACAACCGAGCTCAGTGTCATTTGTCGTTGTTGTCTTAATTGATCAGATATTACAAGTGGGAATAACAGAGCACACTCTCAGACAGTCCATGCGCGAAGGTATTTATGGTGTTGCACTTCAAAGTAAGATAAAGAGGGATAAAAGGTTCAAAACTTGCTAACACACATCTCCTCACATCTGGCCATTTGGTATTATTGTTGGTTTCCAAAGATTGGCAGACATAGTCGCCCCAAGCTGAAACGCATTGAGTGAGGGTGATTCAGACGCTCTGAAGCAGACCAATGTTTGCGCTACATGGAAAAAAGCCGTTTTGTTAATTTAACAGAGAAGCTGAGGGCTCCAGCAAAAATATTTCTGAGAAAAAATGTTGCTCAACTTTTCAACTTTATCCAGTAATGTGCTGCGTTGGCTAATCAAATACATTCATGCCCACACTCCTGGCAGAATACTTTGTAAAATGAACTGTATTTTTACTGTTAATCTTCCTTCGTTCCTCATAGTGTTTTGACGTCTGACAAGCCTTTGAAGTGATGGATATATTACTCAAACTGGACTTTGTTAATCTTATTTAACTGTCTCAAATGTACCTGAAGCATCACAGCCCCATTGTAGGCATCATACGTAATGCTGTACAAGCAGTTTGTTTGAAGGCACGTGATATGGCATGTGATCTTTTTATACAGATATTTAATTGAATAATGATATTGCTTGTATGTTGCAGTTCTGGAGCCATTTTTGTGCTACATTTATTACTTCTGCTGGTAGTTGTCCTTACACAGACAGTGTCACATCACTGAGACATTTCCAGCAGCTACAATTTCGGGTGATTGCAAAAAAAAAAAAAAAGGAAATCAGCAATCTAAAACATCAGTTACTGGCAGGTGTCATTCCTTCAGACGGAAAGTGAAGGACTTGTTTTTTACACACCATTTTGTAGCAGCCGTTCATCAGTTTTACTGAGCAAAGTCCATCGCAGAGGAGGAATAGATACAGATTTCGACACTGATGGCAGCCTCAGTAATCAAGAAGGCAATACAACCATAAAACATGTTGTGTTTTGAGTAAGCAAGAGACTTGTTATCCTTTTTCTTGTCTGGAGTAACTTCACTGCCGCTGTGTTAGTATGCTCTCTGGGCTTTATTGCCATGACATTATGGGAAATGTTGGACAACTGACAAGCTGTAGACAAGGCGGGTAGTAGGAAAGTGGTTGAAAAAAAAATAAATTTCCTGAGATGCATTAAACTTCATAAACTGACACATAACAGTAAAAGCATCTACGGGCAAATTTTTATTTAAAGTGCACTAAAGGAAGCCCTCAGTGCTATTTTCCTGATTTCCTGGCTACGATTTATCCTCTCGGTCGAAGTAGATAAACAATTTTAAAAGTGTGAGGCAGACGCTAGTGGCATATGACATCTTCTCAAAATAAACCATTTAAAATGTGTTATGAAAAACTACAGTGTGTAATGGGTGTTAAATAAAAAACACATTTTTCTGACCCCCTTTCTGATGACTGTTTGTGACATATCCACATGTTGAGCTGAAAGTAAAGCCAGCCATCTGGAGTCGGTTACAGTTCACCTACAGCTCTTGATAAATTAAAACTTAGCATTGTTTTAACAAAAAGTATTTAATAAGTGGAGATTTATACATCATCAGATCAAAACAGGTTAAATGTAAGATAAGGTAAAAGATTGGTTATTGTGAAATATTTATACCTTTAACTTTCCAGCTGTCACTGTTAGATAACTAACTGAACCAACTGACAAAAATAACATTAGCCTGATAATATGTGACCTGTTTATTTTAAACGGTAAAATGGCTGACCCAACACTTGATGTCAACTTGGAAGATTTTAAAGACATTTCACACAAGAACCTCAGATTACAAAATGCAATGCTAATATAAATTCCAAATGAGCATGAGAGAGCATGCTACTTTGTCACAGTGTTACCATCAATGCCACATTGAGACACAGAGGTTGCTGCTTTGTTCACTCCAGCACCAACAACACTGTGATAACTGTGGGTTCGGTCCAGTTCACCACCATGTCGGAGATGCATCATTTCTCCTTCAGGCAAATTTGGCTTATTTTAAAAAAGGACACCTTTCACCTCTCAGGAGGTCTTGTACTTACATGGCCTAGGGCACCTTAGTCAACATGGACGTGAATTAAAGGGACTCAGCATGTGATATCTCTCTTATGCACAGCTTGCAGCTAATCAGCAGAGGATGAATGGGACTGAGATTTTACATCTGAATGAGCTTTATTTGAGTTTACTGTAGGATCAGCTCTTAAAACAAGCTGTGCACCTGAAATAGCTCTGCACTGTCACCTTAAATAACTTCTTTTTTCAGTACATGCTGTATGGAGCTGCACATTTTCAAATTAGGGAGTGGAAATGTTCACTTTGGGAGATGTTAGTGAGACAGTGTTTCACATATTCAGAGAAGCATAGTGTGTTTAAAGGCTGAAATTAAGTGGGATTTACTATAAATAAAGCAGGAGGGAAGGTAAAAATGTTGAAGAGAAGAGGATTCTTGAAAGACAAAGACAGCTGTGGGATTTAGTTTTTTTATTCCTCTTTCTAAAACTAACTTGCCTAATACACTGTGTAAGTGCGTGCCCAATTGGCACAGTGCCTACTGGCAAAGAGTAACTAAAATGAGAGACGTCCCCTGTGTGTTCTGATGTAACTTCGTAACGGTCGAAGAGAGATTATGTGCTTATCAGATTTTCTTAACATGGTCACAGCAACTAAAATTGGATCCATGAACAGGGAAAGAATTGGAAAACATGATTTTTATGAGTTTGTGGTCAGGTTAGATTTTTTTTTTTGCAACGGAGTGAGCAGATGTCCCCGGGCTAGCACTGCTGACTCTACACGTTTATGGATATGTGGGTGAGAAAAACACTTGCATATCGCATATGTCAGGAGCAGCCGCAGCCAGCCTTATCACCCTGCCAGCAATTTACACTCTTTAAACATGTGCAGTGACTTGATTCAAGTGGGGAAGGTAATGATTTGGGACATACTGGTCATACAGCAATAATTCTGGATGTGATCCGGAAATAGAGCTCATTATATTCTTATTTCATTCAAGCTACTGTCACCTTCTTGTAGAAAGTGGATAGATGATTGACTTGTTTCATAACTATAATAGAGAGACTAACAGAGGTGTTTATTTTCCGTGGACTGAAGCCTCAGCATAAGTTTATTTATTAGCTTTGCAGGCAGTGAAGCTACTCGTTCTTATTGTGCAGAGCTTTTCCGTCCTCATTGATGGGACTCGGACCCTGCTGGTTCTCATTCTATCCATCTAATTGAAGGAGTTACACCTGCAATGCCAGGTGAATGCAATTAACTCACCA
Source organism: Larimichthys crocea (assembly GCF_000972845.2). Taxonomy (NCBI): domain Eukaryota; kingdom Metazoa; phylum Chordata; class Actinopteri; family Sciaenidae; genus Larimichthys; species Larimichthys crocea. The sequence goes on from NC_040011.1 coordinate 28,397,108, forward strand.
GTTGGCAAAGCCAGCAGCAACGTGTGCTCTCAAGGGCTTGGATTGAGAACCGCTCTTGTCGAGAAATGCTGATGCCTGTAACAAATCATGTTCTCAAGGACAAATTTGGAGCGACATTTTCGATTTCGCCCCCAGCAAGTAAATATAAGCAAAAGCCTCGAGTTATTTTAATACAAAGAAGTTCTCCCAATTAAACATGAGACTTGATCAAGTCTTAAGAGATCAGAGTTTCTGAACAGCTCGCCCACGCACAGTGAAAATAAAGAACTTTTATGAACTCAGCTGTTAAAAAATACAGTGATGAGGTATGGTAATGTTTATTTCTCTGACCACAAAATGTGGTTTTACACTGATTAGAGGGAGTAAAATAGTGATGCTTCTGTTCCAAACAACCAATTAAAAACTGCTGATGTAACCTTGAATTCAGATTTAGTCAATATTGCATTTTATATTAGTTGTATCTTGGGCTGTAACTAACATGTTTCATCATTGATTAACCTTTTGATTATTTATTTGATTTTTTTTAACATTCTTTTATTTAAAATTATGCATATAAAGAACAAGACAAAACATTACACAAAAAAAAAAAAAAAAAACACAACAACCCAGGAACAATTAGTGTCTCAGCAAACCTACAATCCCAAATCAAGACAAACTACACAGATGGACATCCCACCAAACAAATCACAGAATAAGGGGGAGAAAGTACCTTCCACAGGAGACCACCAAAAAACACAATACCAAAATAGCTTCTTACGACCAGCCGTTCCAAATTATCTGTTTGGCCATCCAAAATGGGAAATGACAGGGGCCCACAAAACCAAAACCAAATCCATTTGTACATAAAGTTTTGCAGTTATCTTTTCCATCAAATACACATTCTTTAGTCTCTCTCGCCATTGTTGAAGGGTGGGAGGTAGAGGTCTGAGCCAACACAGGGTTATCATTTTCCTTGCCACTAGTAGGAGAATCTGTAATAGTTGGGCCTTTCTCTTCCCTATATCCTCCCCTGGATTCAAACCTAGTATATAATGTAATGGGTTCAGCGGTAATGTAATTTTCAGAATGCTCCGAATTTCTGCTTGGCTCCCTTGCCAAAATGGAATCAACATCGGGCAATCCCAAAAGATATGAGTGTGGTCCCCGATCTGCTTACATTTCCTCCAGCATAAATTAGTATTATTTTTGTCATATTTTGAAGTCCATGAAGGTGTCTTGAAGTATCTCATTTTTAATTTCCAATTGAATTCTTTCCACATTGGGCTATGAGTGATGACTATTTTCCTTTTACTATTCTCTTCTATACATTTTACCAAAAAGTGTTCTAAAGGTGATGGTGGTTGTTTCAAAGAGTTCCATTCAGTGTGCGACAAAAAATAATCCCTCAACTGTAAATACCTATAGAAATCCTTGGAACACAATCCATATTTATCTTGTAGTTGCTTAAATGACATAAGTATTTCTCCATCAAACATCTGGTTTATGGTTATTAATCCTTTCACCGCCCAGATCTGGAACCCAGCATCCATCTTGTTTGGCAAGAAATCAACAATTTTAGCAATTCTTACTGCACAAGATATTGTTAAAGGTGCACCTATTTTTTTTTCTCACCAGGGACCAAACCCTGTGGGTACAAGCAATCCATTCATTTTCAATTTTTAAAGCTCTCTTTTTCTTTAGTTTCAAAAATGGCATTGACTCAAGAGGTACTAGCGGGCACGCGCATCTCTCCAGACCAATCCAGTTTGTTTTTTTGTCTTGTACAACCCACTCAACCATACAACGGAGTTGTGCTGCCCAATAATATAGTTTCAAACTTGGCAAACTAAGACCGCCTTTTTCCTTTGGGCTTAATAGCAACTTTTGTCTAATTCTAGGCTTTCGCTTTTGCCAGATAAAAGCCAAAATCATTTTATCCCACATTTTGAAAGTTGAAGCTGGTATCCAAATAGGCAGCGATTGGAAGAGGTATGTCAATCGAGGGAGTACATTCATCCTGACTGTTTCAATTCTACCTGAGAGGGACAGAGGAAGAATCTCCCATCGAGTCAAATCTGATTTTATTTGTGTGATTAATCTGCCATAATTTTCCTTAAATAATTGTGAGGTTTGTGTTGTAATCTTAATGCCTAAATATCTAAATCCTCTATTAGACCAGTTAAATGCAACATCTTTATCTAACCCTGTTGGCCTCTTGCCTACTAGCATCATGGCCTCTGATTTTGTTTTGTTGACTTTGTACCCTGATAGTTCCCCAAATTCCCCTAAACAGGTCAAAACAACTGGGATTGAATTCAAGGGGTCAGTAATATACAGAATAACATCATCTGCATATAGTGAGATTTTATGCGTCACTCCACCTATCGATACTCCTTGAATTCTAGAATCTGTTCGTATAATTACTGCCAAGGGCTCGATACTGATAGCGAACAGTAAAGGTGAAAGGGGGCATCCCTGTCTTGTACCTCTCTTCAAGCCAACGTTCTTTGATGTATAACCATTTACCCGCACTTTTGACATGGGTCCGGAATATAACACCCCAATCCATCTGACAAAATCTGGATGAAATCCCATTTTTCCCAATGTGTGTTTCAGATACTGCCAATCCACCCTATCAAATGCTTTTTCAGCATCTAGGCTGAGAAGCATTGAGTGTTCTTGTTTTTGTTTAGCCACTGAGATCACGTTTAGAGTTCTCCTGATATTATTCAAAGCTGCTGTTTTATCTGGCCAAAGATATTAAATTTACATTTATATAAACACACAGACTAACACAAAGTTCTCTAATTTGAGGAGCTGGACTTGAGAGATGTTTGTTATCTTTATGTTATAAATGATTTACACACATTGGATGTTGTGAGAAAATGATTTCTCTGCTCCAAACAAAAGAAAATCAAAACTTCTACTGTAACATTGTCTTCAGCACTGGTCAATGTAACATTATGTTTTAATAATGGTTAGAGTGTTATTTATTTAATCTACATATAATTTATGAACGGTTGTGATCTCCTTTAATTTCCAGAACAGTCCAAAACCCAAAGATACTGAACCTAAACTATGTAAATCAACATCTGGGATGCTTGGAGAGCATTTATAAAGCCAGTTTGATTCTCTCATTGTGATGTTTTTTTTTTCATAAATACTCTTTTTTTTCTCTTTCAGCCAACAAAACTCTGCTGGGCGGAGGTGGAGGTAAGTCACAACCTGTCTGATTCATTGTTTGTGTGCTTGTGCGCTTGCCAAGCTACTTGTTGTTTATCAGTAGTACAGCTTTGTGGTGCAAATGGTCCTCTCTAGACACCAAATCATTTAAAATCGCGCTCTTTTAATCAAATGATGTAGTGCAATGTGCTAGCCAAAAGGAGTGTGCATGTGTGTGTGAGTGTTTTATGTCCTATAAGTGCGGTGTGTCTGTCTGTATCTTTCTTTGTATTTGGTAGCAGGTAGCTCTTTGTTGTGGCAGGTGTTCACGGTGCGTTTGCATGCTGCGCCGTGTCTGTCTGTCTGCCCATGAGTGTGTGTGTGTGTGTGTGTGTGTGTGTGTGTGTGTGCACCCAGGTGCAAAGTCGATAGTTCATAATTTATGGGTGTGGAGTGCTGTGGATATAAACAGTCATTTTTCAGTGTATTGTTGACTCAGTGCTTTGCTGTGTGCGTACGATGTTGGACGTCCACGCTCAATCGATACTTGTAATAAATCTGTACAACTAATGCGGCAGTCGCATTCACCTAAAACATGTGCACGCTCTCATCCACCTGTGTGTGTGTGTGTGTGTGTGTGTGTGTGTTAATGCTTGCAAATTTTGGGCTCTGCGTTTGCCTGTGGTTGTTTTTCTTTTTCCTCATTTGGACAAACAGCTTTAGCCTTTCAGACCAGCTCACTTGGACTGCCATTTTTAACCTTCTAATTTGTATGTGTGTGTCTCCATATCTCCATGGTGACATACCTAGAGGCAGACCTGTATGGATAGCATGCGTGCGTGTGTGTGTGTGTGTATGCGTGCATATGCGTTTGTGTGGCAGCAGTGCATTTGCCTGCCTCCAAAAGTGAATTTGTTTACCTCAAGTGTTCAGTTGTAGCAGTAAGTCCTCAGCGTCCACACACACACACACACACACACACACACACGAACTCCACCCTTACTGATATACACCAGCTGAGCCTCAAGCCATAAAAATGGCCTGCACACTCTTGTGTCCCGTGGCTTCACACACACACACATGCACCTCGAGACCTACGGCATCATTTGATGTTGTCCTCAAGTCTCTGATGGCTCTACAAAGACAGATGGTTTCTAAAGAGGCTCTGAATGTGTGTATACATCAGATGTTCGTTCACTTGTGCCTCTGAAAGGCTTGTTTATGTTGTTCGTTCTGGTTTAGTTATTAAAAAATTATTTGAATTTTAAGCACAACATCTGTTGTAGTTTTGAGATTTTCCATCGACTGACTGGAAGAGGCTTCATATCTGTTTTTTTTCTTATCTGTGTCTATGTTTCTGTTTTTATCTGTCGTCCTATGCCAGCTTCTCTCCTTATTTCTCCCATCTTATTCGTATTGTATGTATTTCCATCTCTCTGTCTTTCTTTCCAGCTCTGTCCTTGGGGGTTTGCTAAGGCAGACAGAGCCTACAGTAGGTGTTAATTAGAGAGAGAGGTAAGGGTAGAGACGGGGGAAGATTGGAACAAACAAGAGAAATGGGAGGGAGACGATGGTTAGAGCGAGAAGACACGGAAGACTGCCAAACAATGGAGGTCCAATATATAACAGACAGATGTGAGAGCCAAGCCGAGCCGAGCCGAGCGGAAAAAACATGTTACACACCTCCATTCGTCGAGATCACCCTCTGCACAGAGTAACCAAGCATATATTGAGCTTTAGTGAGTTGTTTTCTTTGCATCTGAGGTGAGGCAACAAAAGGTCTTTACAGTGCTTTACTACTCAGTCTCAAGGGTACCTGGGTAAATGTCATTCAGTTAGATCAAACGCGCACCTGCCGACATTGTTTTCACACTTCAATCTGGAGGAGTGCTGAGCTCAGGCAGCGCATCAACAACAAACCCAAGGGCAGGAAATTAGCCTTTTTTTATGTCCGCTGGCTGCAGTTGTTAATTTATTTCAAAGCTTATCTGCCATTTCAACGTTTCACTGCTTTGATTGATTTTCCAAATAGAAAAGAAAACCCAGATGACGTTTGGAGGTTCACTGAGCCAGACGGTTTTAGATATATATATATATGTATGTATGTTAGAATGTTGTTTTGGATGAATGCCATCAAAATTGCTCGAGCCACAAACTCATACTTTCAAACTCGTATTTGGTTCATCTTCTAGGTCGCCATATGTCAGTATGCACCTTTGGGATGTGTGATGCACTGAAGTGTTTTTCCACAGGTTTGTGACCTGCACACAAATGCCATCAGCCGTAATACGTAAGCAGTCTATAGGGATGAGAGGGCTGAACCTATTTATCGAGGCTGAAAATAACATTGTCTTCTTTCATTTGGAGCTGAATCACAGAAGTTGTCATCACATTCCAACATTATGTGAATGTATTCACGGACACTGAGCTGAGGAATTGAATGTTTATATGCTTTGTTAAAAAAGGAAACTGTCCAGCTGAGATCCTGTTGACAAAACAGTTTAAAATCTTAGTTATGTATCAGTTACAGCACAGTTACACAACCCTATCCCTCATCTTTGCTTCATGGCCACTATTTGCACTAATATGGCCCCTATTAGCTCTCTTTTCCACACAATATCTAATAATACCACCTGGTATCATATTTGCTGTGTGGTAATTTGATATAACACAAATAAATCTAGAAATGTGCGACATGTAAGCCCAAAACTGAAATAATGATGGTCCTGAAACTACATTTAGACTCAAAATCTGCTGACCATGTACAGTAATAATCCTGGTGGTTCAAATAGACTTATCACGAACCAGTAGTGACACACAGTAAATCTGATTTATACTTGGTGCAGCGGTTTAATGAGAATCTCATCGTAGATGCCTAAGGTGTAGGGTTTAATTTATACTTTAGCAATGGATTTCATCTGTTGGAATCACAGAGTGTATCAATTTAAAATTTACATTGTGATGCAGCGTGATGAAGAGCTACAGTAACTTCCACATGACTTGAATAGTAGTTCTTCAATGCTATAATTACATTTACATTCTTTCATTCACTACAGCAGAGAGACATGATCTCAGCTAGCTGATTGTTTGCAGTGGAGGGGCCTTTGCTACATTTATGTTACAGCAGTCTCTCTTCAACTGTCACTATTAACACGGAGAAACGGGGAAAACATGAGTAGCTCGTGCTGACCAGTCACAGTTCTTGCTGTCCATGTGGTATTGGACAGCAAGTAAATGGACTTTACTAATACAGAGCCTTTCAAGTCTTTCCAACCACTCAAGGTGCATTTAAGCTGTTACACAACATATCTCTTCTACCCATTCATACACACATTCATACACTGATGTCACTGGCTGCCAATATCAATCTGAATCATCAGCTAACCATTGACACACTGATGGTGCAGCAATTAAGGGTTCTATACGGTATCTTGCTCAAGGACACTTCAGCATTCAGACTGGAGCAGCCGGGGATCAAACCACCGATCATTTGATTAGTGGACGAACCACCACTGTAGCCTGTAGTGTCGACTACAGCATAACATCAGGGCCTAAACGCCGTAGCTATGCTGTGCACACAACTTAAAGCTTAAGGTTTTGCATGGTTGGTAATTCAGCCTCAGAAAAGAAGAATGATCACAGCAAACAATATCTCTTTTAATGCACTTATAACATGTATATGCATAGTATTAAAAATAGACATGAAAAACAATCTGTCCTTCAAGCTTTGTCACAGCTATGCATCGGAAGACGTACATGCAGCAACCCTTCCCCAACTATGGTGTGCTGTAGTTGTATAATAACTTACTGATCAAACAGAGACATACAGTTACAAACCGAGGCAGCTGGTATGAGTGAGTCTGTTCGGGGTCTGTGGGGACAGAGTGCACAGGATGTGAACCAGCCTCGAACACAGTGCCCATCTATGATTGGTTTAGACTTGGTTTAGACATCCAGACAGAGTACACAATACATGAGCACGATCCCAATTAAAATTTCATCCTCTTACATTTTTTTCTTGCAGAGCTAAAAAGCCACACCGAATTTGTGTGTCTGACGTCTATAATCTTTAATCAACCCTCCAGCATATGGATGGGGTTTGATACCCTGCACTGGAAGTCTCCTAGTCCCTGTGTGTCTGCAGCACCCCCCACTTTTGCTTTTTTTCTTGTCTGGATGAGGAGAAAAATGCAGGCGAAGGACAGGCTTGTCTGCTTGCCTTTCAGAACAAGTGAACACGAGAGCATGAATTGTGAATAAAGGCAGAGCAGAAGATTGGTTTTGGGGTGCTGAGATGAGACGAGCGGCAAAGAGCACTTAGTGTACCTTCCACATACGGACAGTGCTGTCAGTGTCTCAGCCGCATACATAAATTCACCTGTTCCACCGCTGTTAGCAACAGTGTGTGTCTGCGTGTGTGTGTGTGTAAGTTTATAGTAACATTTAACAGGTTGCTGTGTGTTTGTGTGCATGCGTGTTTAAGTTTGTGTGTATGTAAGCGCATAAATACAACTGTGTGTGAAGCAGTGTGCATGTGTGTGCGTGCATCCACCACCAGACCCATCCTAAATGTTGCCTTGGCAACAAGCTGACTGAAGTAAATGAGTGTCCTGGCTCTGCTGAGGGATTGTGGGAAAGCAATATGCCAGCGTTACGCCCCATTAGTTTGATGGACAGCCTGTTTGGCCTATAGGAGGTCAGCTGGCAAGGGCAGCCATATTAGTATTCCATAGGAGAGACCTCAGGATTGGTTTTACTCTAATGTCAATCTACCTGTGTGTGTGTTGTCCTGTGTGTGGGTGTGTTTGTTAGGTGGGTGGATGAGGTTCACAGGAGGTAAAGCTTGTCCTGGCATTAAACATTGCAGGCAGGTGTGTGTGTGTGTGTGTGTGTGCGCGCGCCTGTGTTTGTTTGTGTGCCCTGCTGGGGGTTGCAGGCTCCTTGCCAGGTAAGCATATCGCCAATTATCACTTCCCAGTCCCCCTACCTCTCTGGCTGCCTCCCTTCCTCTCTCCCCCAGTCAATATAGAGCCTGTGAGGGAGACATGAAAATACCTAAACTGGTCAGCCGCCTGCTTAGCTGGCTGGTTACTGGTCTAAAGTAGCCAAAACACTGATTTCTACCCGCTTTCTGCATCCATCCATCTACCCATTGCACCCTTTCTATCCATTCTCCTCTCTAAACCCCGGATTAACATTCATCTTCCCCTTTTGTTTTTACTCTCCCTCTCTCTTTTCACCTACACACCCTTTTTCTTTTTCACACTTGATCCCCATCCAGACCCATTTCTCTTTGTCCAACTGCACTCTTCAATCCCCTCGTCTCCCTCGTCTCTGTGTGAGTGTCTCTGTCTCTCCATTGTTTTGTTTTTTCTCCTTTCCATCGCTGACTGCCTGGAAGACCGGGCTTCAATAGGAGAAAACGTTGATGTGATATTTTGTATGGTAATGAAGGCTTAATAATTAATGCTGTTTTTTCTAAATATGTAAATGAGTTTGACACTTCCTAGAACTTTTTTTTTTTTTGGTATTTAGTAATATAAATTAAATTCATGACTAATTCATTTTAGTCTGTTGATGTGTGTTGGTGGCAATAGGTGTAGCCAATTATGACTGATTGTTGAGTAGTTCAGGTACCCCATTTGCATGCGGCAGAGTCAGTGGCGTATGAACAACAAGTATCCTTTGACACTGCAGTGATGCTAATTTGGTTAGGGCTTCCCCTGTCTCCACTGCCTAAATGAGGGATGCATCAATACTAATACACAGTCCTGTATATTGAGCCATTATGAGATTGACTTTATTATCTCCACAGGGACATTGATTTGCAGTAAAGGCATAGATAAAAACTGAACTTCACAAGTGAAAAACACCCATAGTGGTGGAATATCACAGACAACAAGATGTGAGCAAGGTTTGTCTGAATTTGGTCACATTTGATTTGTTTTAGTGGAACAGAATGGTTGTGTCTACAGCATGTAAACATGCGCTTACTGCTAACCAAACTGAATGAAACATGTTGCATCCACAACTGAAAATGACCATTGTACAACTGTACTACTCATATCAGTGACAACACAAAATCGTGATGATGTGTCTGAAATCTGAATTTACTACTGAGTCATAGTAGTGAATGGTTTCAGTCACAGCCATTCTAGCTGTCAAACCCAAGCTGTCGGCATGCTAACATGCTCCTAATAACAATGATAATATGATGACTTTTAGTAGGTCTAATGTTTTCCGTGTTACCAGGCTAACATTCAATAATTAGCACTAATTAATCACTTTCATGGGTTTCACAGCCGCCGTAGGTTCTCCTACAGTACAGCAAGGGGTGTAGAGCCTTTTTCACAGCAGCCATTTTGACATTTATCAGTAGGGTCAGCACAAGTGTTTCCGATGATACTAATTAAGGTTCAGTTCAATTTATTGCAGCAGAGACTCATCAGTGGGCCAACATGCATCACAGCTGCACTCTGACTCTGTTTGACCTAAATGGAACTGAACCTTAATTAGTGTCATTGGTAACACCTGTGTTTACCTTACTATTTCATGTCAAAGTCAAGTTGGTTGCAGTCACTGCTAAATCCTACACACTGCATCTTTAAACCAGTCACAATCATCTTATGTGGCGCTAAGCCCAGGATGCAGCAGCGGTGCAAAATAGAAAACTATGGAAGTGGAGGAGAGTTCTGGCTGAAATAGCCGGCCAGTGACCCACAGCCCACTTCCTGTAAGCCAGACTAGTGCTGGATTGACCATCGAGCAGACTAATCAATAGAGGCATGGAGCTACTGTGGCCAAAACCACAAGTACAAAGCACATCAGATGGAAGAAATCAGTGCAGAGCAATTCTTCTGATCAGTCATTCTTCTTTTCTTTAAAAATAATTTCAAAAAGTTAAATGAAGAAAAACAGATTTTAATTCAGTTATTCTGCCTGTTGCAAACCAGCCAGTTGATATTGTTCTGTTGAAGTATTGCTTCTCCCAGTCACAGGCCATCCTTGACTAATAGACCTGTATATATTCCAGTGCTGAAGAAGTACTGCCGGTGCAGCTTAGCTTCAAATGCATCTTTCATTTGCAGTCCCCCCCTACTCATGAATTTCTCCTCCGTATTTCTTACTGCATTGAAGCCACAGAACAGCGTCTGAGTCTACTCAGTAGCGTGCAGTGCTCATGCTGAGCTATTACACCAGCTCCCACAGAGTCCGGAGCTACCACAGTCTGAAAGAAAGCTAACACAGGCTGTCTGTAGTGAATGTAGTTAGAGGGACAGCTCTCTATATTAGAGAGGTGAGAGTCACAGAGGGAATGAATAGGTGTATGGATATTTATTAACCCTGCTCGGCAGGTTCAGGCAGTGTCCAGAGAGAGAGAGAGAGAGAGAAAGAGAGAGAGAGAGAGAGAGAGAGAGTCAGTCTGTCTCTTCTCTCAGCTCCTCTTGACAAGGGGCAAGCTAACTTAAACATGAGAAAAACAAAGGCAATTCATGTGAATGTCGCTTTGAATGCATAGTCAAAATGACAGTATTTGCAGCTAAAAGGAAATTTGAAATGACATGAAGAACACTGTAGTGATGTCTGTGTTTATCCAAGATTGTCCTCCCATGCTGAATATTCATCTCAGCATTTATGTTTAAGTGACAAAAGCCTTCTAGGCGCTGGAAGTAAGGCAACAGTATTATAAAGCAACAAAGCCTGGGCTGGCAGCAAGCACATACAAATTCCAGTTGAACAGGCAGCAGTGACTCAGTTCTATTAATTATTAACTTATAGCATATGTGCATTGATTATATATTGTATACATAATCACATTTGTTCTGTGTTTAATTCCAAAGGTCACATCCTAATGTTGTTTTGTGTTACAAATTTTATGTTGGACACTAACTGAATATCAATAAATGCCAGCAGTTGCTGAATGTAGACCAAAGGAGAAGAAGAAGGACTAAAAGAAATATACAAGGAGACCAATTGCAACAAAACATTTTATTATGTCCAGGGAAAAGGTTCATTTAGTTTACTTCAGTAGCTCCTTTCAAAGAAACTATTTGGCCGCCTACATGGAGAGAAAGGTGGCTAAAAAAGGCCAGGAAAGGCTTAGACCAGGGATGTCCAAACTCCGGCCCGGGGGCCAATCACAGCCTGTGGATAGATTTCATGCGGCCCGCAGCTTTGTTTTTATAATATATTATTTATGGCCTGCTAGGATTGTCAGATACTGTATGGCTGACAGATCTGTCTTTTTTGGTTGACATAATGAAGCATTTGAACCTCTAAGGACATAACTGCTGTTGTACCTGTAGATGTGACACAGAAAATTACTTTCTGAATGATCTCGTGAAAGACAAGAGCAAGAGTGATAGGTTTTAAACTTAAATGTTAACAGACTTTGCATTACTCACATTAAGTCATGTTTAGAATGAACATGAGGTTCAGATTTCTATCATCTTCATGCAGGTTTAACATATTCCATACAGTTTATTCTTTGTTCTCTGATTCCAGCTGTGAAAGAAAGGAAGAACTGCTTTTAAGATTTGTTTATGCCTAATTGGTTTAGATTTAGCTACGTTGCCATTTAAAAAAAAGTTTTAAAATGTTAGTATTCGCCCCCGGGCATATTCACATTGTCTAATCTGGCCCTGTATAAAGAAAGTTTGGACACCCCTGGCTTAGATCTTGCCCTTGCAGCCGGGCACTCAGGTCCAGTCTGTTCCTTCACCATTGCTAGCTATTATTTTATGATAAACATCTGGCTGGCTACCAATATTGACTTGATTCAACAAATGTGTTGAAATATCAAAGAATATGAAGTTATTTCAACAACATATCAGCAAATATACCTCTGAACACTGAAAACGAATGTGCTTTAATGAATGCTGGAACTTGTTAGTGTTTGGAGCTTATTGGTCCCACGACACGTTGCTTCAGTCTTTCCTGACTCTATGAGTGTATGAAGTGTCACAACTGCATTTTTTGACAGTCATCCTATGGAAAAGGATTGATGTATCAACTGCACCTTCTAAGGTTTATGGTGACCTGCAGGGACCAGACATTCCTATGGATACATGCCCTTACTGATGTCATTAAATGTAAATGTACCATCTTCCAAACAGCTTTCCTATTCTACAGCACATGTTACTTTAACCTGGCTGTATGGGCACACATGCATATGTGCTCTAATGTGTGTTGTGTCTGTGCAAGCTTCATGATGAACAACCTTGCGTGTATGTGTGGGACTGAGCAGAGCAGCAGTTAGGTCAAACAAGGCATTGTTTTTAGCTCAAGGCTATGCAGTGTGCTCTTAAAGACTGGGGTGGGGAAAAGCCAGTTTTCACCATTACACATACAAACCCACACCTGCGCACACATACATACATACATACTGATACATTCATGTATCAGTTAAACATGAAGCATGAAACAAAACAAAATGTTCTGTTGGTTCATATTTAAGTTCAATTTCCTTTTCTTTTTCTTTTGATTCTGTTTTTCTTGCCTGTTTTCTTATCTCCCTCCAGACTATTTTTACATCTGCTGCTCTCTCCCTTATTCCCCTCCTTCTCTTTTCCATCCCTCCGTCTTATCACACTTGTTCTCTATTTCAGAGTCGGCCTGCTTCAAAGTTTGTGTGTATATGTGTGTGTCAAGAGTCCTTGAGGTGACACACACACAAACATAAATACTTCTGTGCACAGGAACACACTCGCTTTGACGAAAGTATACACACACCAGTAACATTTCACTCACACATGCGCACACGCACACCCACAGCATGAGCATGGTATCTGAACTTGTTTCTGTGCACCCCAAGGAGGTAGCCAGCGCTTCAGAGCTCGCCTTTCACACCCTTACACTTGTGCTTAGCTCACAGTGCGGCCCAGTTCAACATGGCACAGCATGACATGACACACTACAGCTCAGCGCTGCATGCGATATGCCAACTTTACACAATAACGTTCAGATAACACCAGACCCCTGCCTGGAGCTACTCAGTCTGCCGAAATACACCGCTGTAACAGCTGGTCTGTATACAGTCAGACAGAGATAAGAGCCACAGGCCGACACACTGAGCTGTGACATATGGATGGGTGTTATTATACTATTTTCACCAAGTGCTGACAAGTCTCACGACGCTGTGACAAAACCACTGCTGACAGATGTGTTTGGAGTTAATTCTGAGTTATTTACATCAGACTCCTATATTATACATCAGGATACAGTTTTGAATAAGTCTACAAATGCTGGAGATGGTTAAGTTACTGACACACAGGCTGGTAACACAATAATATTTAAATATATATTTATATATTATATATATACAGTTTCAATTCGAAATGGCACAGTGTTGCTGACTACATTTTAAATCCTGCTTGTTATTTAGGTCATGGAATAATTGTGATTTTGGTCAAATGTTCACACTCTTCCTGTGCTATGCTTCCAGTTAAAGTCCATGTAAACGAAAGATTTCTTTCAAAATTCATTAAATACGTATGTTAGAAAATAGTTGCTGAAAACATGTGAAAAGACTTTGAACGATATATTACTCAAATGTGGAGTTTTTCACCAGTTTTCAGTCCAGGATTTTTTGGACAGTCCTAAAGGGCGGCTCGATGACACGCTGAGGCCACCCTGAGCATTCCCTGCACCCCTAGCAGAGAGATGGAAATGAATTAATCTCACTCAGTGTTTCAGAGTGTTTCATGTCATTTTCTGAACACATCTGACACGTTTCAGTCGCTTCAAGATAGCTGCTTGACTGGTCCCGTGAGTGGGCGTGGCTTCAGCACGTTCACAGGACACGCCCCCACAGTCCTGGAGCTGAGAGTACTGCTCTTTTTTACCTGATTTTGACACCTAATTTCATAAACTTGTCTATTTTTAATCATTCAAATTTGGCTGGGTAGTTAATGGCGCTTTCTTCTTTAGTCTGACAAACTCAGAGCCCATATTTATTCTTATTTTGCACATAGTTTAACTTTTACATTATTTAACTAAAAGGATGATCTTTACTTAACCTTAGCCAAAATCTTTCGCTGCAAAAATATAACGATAAAGAAGTCTGAGAAAGCAAATAAAATATGTTGTCAGTGAACATTTTCTAGGTTATGTTCAGTGCATTTCGTGACAGAGACTTTCATTTAAAAAGTGTCCTCGGGGTGCCCTGGTGGCCGAGGGGTTTAGAGCAAAGACCATGAACTGCAACATCCCTGGAGCCAGATGTCTTTGTTTCATATCTCTCTCCCCGTATTTCCTGTCGTCTCTACACTCATGAATTTTATGTAAAGAGATAAAGTACTTTGAAAAAACATCCAGATAGCCTTGTTCAGAAATATAAAGCATTTTCAAGTAAAAAGAGGATTTTCTGTCATCCAGGTCATATTTCTTCAAGAGGAGTTAAATCTGGGTCAACTGGACTTGCTGTAGATCGATGAAGGCATTAACTGAAGAAGCCTCTTAGATGAGAGGTGAAACATCTTCACGGATCTACAACCAAGTCCAGCTGCCACAGATTTAACTCTCCTCAAAGACAGATGGCCTTACGTTCCTTAGGAGGTGGTTCTGACTGAAAGGAGGGGAAAGCTGTCCATTAGTGACTCTGATCTCAGTCGTTTTACTTTAATTCTAAGTTTCAGCACACTTTGCTTTCTTCTTCAGATGTGCGGAAATGTTGATGTAATTAAAATGAATCATAATCATATGTGTGAAATATTTCCTTCCTGTCTACCTGTGAACCAGCACCTCACTAGAATAGATGCTTTCCCTGATTTCTTCGTATTTGACATGTAATGTAATTTCATGTTGCATTTAACTTTTCATCACATAGAGTGAAATTGCGTTCTCTATTAAAAATGTAAGTTAATATTTTGGCTTTGAAGAATGCTTTACATTCTTTGTCTTTTGTTGTTGCATTTAAATCTGATGTTTATATTTTATCTTAATTAGTTTCAAGTAGGAGTGGGCGATCTGGTAAAGAAAAAAATATATTACAGTCCATTTAATTGCAGTCACAGTCTACAATCTAAATTGCGATCTTTTTTCCCTGTAGACGACAGCCAGACTTGAAGTAGCTTATACATTTCTCTATTTGGACTATTAGAACATTAAAGGTTTCAAAGTGGTGCTTGAAAATTGGGTTTCGTTTAAAGTTGTAAACAGAAGCCAAAAGATAACATAATCATAAAATAACACTTTTCAACACTTTTACTTGCAACTCACAATATGTCACAGGAACAGGTGAAGTAATTTTTTCAATCAGCACGGCCATCTTGTTGGCTACATCACTCTTTTGGTTTGTTCACATAGTACAGATCTGTCAGTGACATGATGCGAAGTTTGGAAACAAAAGTAAAAGGACATTAAATGTCTCTAAGTTTCACCTGAAGAGTAAATCGTGGAGATCATGATCTCAGTCTTGACTTTGTTAAAGTTAAATGCTGCTTTCTTGAGTCCATAATACTGAGACTCATTCAAATAAAGCTGCTGAGATGTCGATGGTGTAAATAACTTTGAGGAAACTCTCTGACTGTGAGGGGTGCAAATGTTGTGACTGTGTGTCTGTAATTGCCACAGCTGTAAAACTGCTTTTCCGGCATCATTGCCCTCCTGGAAACGAACACAGTCACGGTTTTTAAATCTGCTGTGGATCAAAGATGGATGCGCAGAGTGTTATGTAGATTTATGAAAATGTAATTAATAAAGATTAATTGACCAAAAAGTCAAAGTCAGCTGAGTCCTTAATAAGACATTAAATTGAGTAATTAACTAAGGCAGTAGCCCTAAAATCGATTACATAGACTGACGTACAGAGACAGATGCTTTGACTTAAAGCAGGATTTGGGGTGAAAAGTTAGCAACCTTAAGAAGATGGGAAATTTAACCGTTCACTACTAATACTGACATTATCCAGGTCCTTTGAGCGTTAAGCTTTGACGCCTGTAATTGTGTCTGCTGGACTTCAAACAACATTTAGCTCCATGTAAGAAGTCAGATTTCAGAGGATTCACATAAGTAGGCCAACTCTCTGAACCTCCTGTCCTCTCTTCTCCAGTGGACGGAGCAATCCACCGCGCTGCAGGTCCAATGCTACAAAAGGAGTGTGCTTCCCTCCATGGGTGCGAGACCGGAGAGGCAAAGATCACTTGTGGCTATGGCCTCCCAGCAAAGTGTGAGTATAAAGTGTGTAAGTGTAACTTCCACTGAGGCTGCTCATTGTGGTTTTAGTGGACTGCTTCCAGCTGTGGGAGAGTGTGACAGTGATGCAGCACGGTGTTACTGAAAAAGAGCAAGCTGCACTGTGGATTTTTCTGAGATGAATAAAGATTAAACAGCCTCATGAATAACAAAAACAAAACAACATAAAATAAGGCAATTTTTCTGTCCAAATATAGCACAGGAACGTTGTTTTCTTCTTTAAAAATGTTAACTGCTTTTCTTTTTCCTTAAAGACTTAAAGTTGCCCAAACAGAAATCCAGGTATCCATAATAATGCCACTTGCTGGCTTACATTTATAGCAAAGTAAATGGCACCCAATTATTAAGTGGCACTCTATTGCAGCATGTATAATGTGGCGAAACTGAGTCCGGGTTATATCTCTGTAACATGATGGTTCATAAGGCTTTGGTTCCATTGAGACTACTTTAAGTTCACATTGAAAGAAGGAAGAGAATCAGCAATGATAAAGGCAAACTGAAAACAGGATGGAGAGCAGGAGAAGAAAGAGAGATAAGAGGAGAGAGTGATGAAAAATACAATAAAAATAAAACAAAGCAGTGTGAGGGAGGGGTCGAGCTGTAGACAGGTGGGAAATAAGAAGGAATGAGTTCTTACATTGTCAGTTCTCCTTTCATGGTTCACCTGTTTAACTTTGAGGATGTAATATTTGTACGCGTGAGCGGATGCTGCTGCTTGTCACTGTGTGTCCTGATGTGTGTTTTTCTCATGTCGATCCACTGGATCGTACAGTGCGGTGTGTTCTGTTTACTTGTGTCCCTGATGTATTATATATGAGTATATACAGTATAAGCTGCCTGTCAGGTCCAATCACTCTCTTACCTGTAACTATCTGTCAGCATGAGATCTGTGTGACTGACTCACTGACTGACTAACTGTGTGTGGGTGTGTGCTCGCCTTACACTCATGTGTACGTGACCATAATTCTGCATGTGGTATGGAGACGGGCTTTCTCCTCCCAGACAAAATATTAAGTCCCAAGAATAATTCAACACGCGTCTGCTCTGATGCTTAAACACTCACAACAGGGCTTGATTACCTCTCAGCAGGAGGGAGAGAGAGGCGAGACGGCAACAACAGAGGGAGACCAAAGGAGGGATAACAAAGTAGACAGTGGACTTTATGAAGGCAGATCGCTGCCGTGGAAAAGAGCGAGAAATGAGAATGAAACCCGACAGGAGAGAAGGCGGAGAGGTTGAGAGACAGGTCCAATCTCAAAGCCAACACTTTGATCTTGATTTGTACGGGCTTGCCACCAGATGTGGGATTTCATGAGCATCTGACTTGCGAGTTGCCAAATAGTCCAGAGGACCTGCTGTCAACCATCCACACAGAGTGTCCGTCCATGATCCCGCAGCCACTTAGCCAGCAGCATCCCAGTAGCGTAACCTAGCAACACCCGGAGCGCATGGCACACTACTACTGCTGTTTAGCAAGAGTCGCATGCAATTTATAGATGTTGACAAATGGCAGCTGGAAAATTTCAAACGGGCCCGTGTTTAAATTCACATATTAACCAAAACCTAAAGGCAGTTAAATCAGCAGTCTGTCAACTTTGGAGCATGTTAGCTACTGTAATCAGGAGGACTTGATTAAGAGTGGAACGGTTTGAGATCAGTGTGTGTTTGTGTGTGTGCATAAAATTAATGTGTTGCTCACTTGTGAGCCAGCTGCATGCTGTAAGATGCACGTGCACATGTGTAGGTGTGTGCTTGTGTGTATGTGTTTTGCGGTTACCAAAGAAGGGAGCGTGGGCTGAATGTGTCGTCCAGACGACGCAGCACCCCAGAGCTCACCTGTGTACCGATAAACACAGCTGTAACCGTGCTAACCCGTTCCCCAGCTGGCCCTCACTCCCCTGCCAAACATGGCGAAATACAACATTGTGACTCACCGGGGAGAGAAGGTGCCGTGGGTCTAAAGAGACTAAAAGGGAGATATTGACAACAGAAGATCAGAAACATAATCACTTTTCACATCCATTAAAAGCAGCAGAGAGTTACAGACAAGCTTTAATTCTTACCTTCGTGATTCAGCTATCACAGCACAACAAATACAAGAACTGACATGTAAGACACAAAGTTCTCCAGGCAGTTATCTGCACAGTTTAGTGGTTTAACTTGAAGACATTATTTGTCTGGCAGTTGCAGTTTTTACAGTTTTGTTGGTAAAAATCACTGAAAATAGCACAACTGGTGGAGCATGTGCACCATGTATGAAAGGCTAAGGCCTTGCTGCAGCGACCTGGATTTGACTCTGGCTTGTGGTCCTTTGGCATCCGTCATAGTTTGCAGATCAACTTCCTGGCTTTAACTTTGACTCGCCACACTCACTGTAGTGTGGATTTATTCCTGCAATCAGGGATTATTAGTGACAACACTTTCTGTTTTATCTCCAAACAAAGTATTAGCCTGTTTTCAGTCTGTCTGCTCGTATTGGGTGTCCCATTTATTAGCGATGTTGCTGTGTTTCCAGTTCTCAGCCATTACTTTAGTGAGTACAGTGTTATCATAAGAAATTTTAGTGTCCATTACATTACATGAAATGGAAATTCACCTTCAGCATTCTGGTAGCACTGTGTCTTAACTAATAGACCCAGTGGTTGTTGTTTTCCTTTTAGATCCTGAAGCTGACCTCTATTAATATCCTGTGGGGAATATCCGGCACTTTATCTGTTAAATGCTCCTCTGTGTTCATCAGCTTGTTGCTAAATGTTTCTGTTTTTTAAATGTTTTAAATTCTAAAAATTCCTTGATAAATTAATAAAACCATGCCTGCAGCACGGCTGATCAGAGGGCTGGGAATGAATCAAATCAGAAAACTGGAGTCTGAAAATGTAAAACAATGAGCTGAGGGCTGTAACGCTCCGTAGCTGTGGGGATAATTCTCTGTGGGTTCATCACTATGAACGACTCGTTTCATGTGATCCATTGTGAAATGAAAAGCATTGATTGTAACAGCTTTAACTTCAGTAATAAATAAGACGTGATCAACGCTCGTCATCCTAAAACAGCACCCCTCTCCACTTGTATTTTTTCTGCAGGTTACAGAAAGATCTTACACTTATTTCTCACATCTTTTTCCAGATTTCAGCCTGCAAAAAAAATCCCAATGAACTACATTTTAAATTACCCTGCAGCTCATTAAAGTGTGCAAATGATGATGCACATTGCTTTCTGTTGTCCCGTATGCCAAATACTTTATTAGCAGTGTCTTGTATTTAGGGGGAAATTGTTGGAGAGCGAAGGAAACTGTTTGGGGAGAGTGGGAGTAACACAGTTGGAGGTGGAAAAAGATGGAGGGAAAACAAGATGGAGATGGAGATGGAAAAGGCCCAGACAGAAAAGTGCTAAAGGAAATAGAGAGGTACAAAGAAAGATATCACTCTGTCAAAAAGTGGCTGTTATGCTCCCCTCTCTTCCCCTCTCTGCCTCCCTTCTCCCAGTTTCTGTTCCCTCGGTGGCCAATTACCGCTAATTAAAATCCTCACTGCAGCTATCCAAGACCCCCCTCCCCTCCCTTCTTCATCTCCTCCAAGACCTCCATCTCTCTGCTTCGCCTGTCACCCCGTCGCCCTTTCTTTCTGTTTCTCTCCCTTTGAAGACGTGGTGTTTCTGCCCGTTGCGATCAACAACTTAAACACCTTGTTTCCTCCTGTTCTTCTCATCCTCTCCCTCACCTTTGCACCTCCTTTTTTTTTCCTCTTCCTCACTCCTCCTACATTTGGTCTGAAGAAGAAACCTTCCTAATCTTTCTCCCTCGCTCACATCCACTTCCCGCCTTGCCTCTCCCTCCCCATCTCACCTCCTCCCCCTCTGTTCCTATCATCAGCAGCAGTAAGGTTTCTTTAGTAGTGCCAAGAGACTTGACAAGGCTCTGGGCTAAAGACTGTAGCACTCACACTGTGATACCTTGCTAGTTGGGTTTTTTTTTTCCTTTTCTTTTTTTGACAAGGTTGTCGACATCTTTGCTTCTTCCTGCCTCAGCGTCAGCAGTGCGATCCATTTAGGTGTTAAAAAGCTTCGTCAAAGCTGCCACTGCTGATGAAGAGGAGCGTGATGATGATGATCACAGCAGCAGCAGCTCTGGTGTTAATTCATTCAGTTAATTCATTTGCCTTAAAGGAGAAAAAGGGATATTAAAAAAAAAAAAGCTCCAGTGTTGCTTGGCTCAGGGAAAGAAAGTTGGAGAGTGAGAGGGAATAAAGAACGCCTTTGCTGCTTCTCTCTGATGAAGAGAGTTATGTCCGCCCCTTTTAGCATCGGCATCTTGCCCCCCCTCCCTCTCTCTCTCCGTCCACTCTTGTCCTCCTGTTTAGAATAACTGCCCCTCTGTCTTTTCCAGAGAAAGGTGGAAAGAGATAGGGTGAGCCGTAGGGGCCTTTACAAGACCCAAGCCTTCCTTTTGTGCCAAAGCCAGGGCCTGGATTTAAGAGCTGTGTCCGCTTGACTGAACACAAACTGAGGCTGAGCACACAAAGGACCAGCTAGCCTTTTTCCTGCCTCCTGCTTTAAAGGCAGATAAAGAAAGACGAGGGACAGATGGAGGTATGAGAAGAGAGAGAGAGAGAGAGAGAGAGAGAGAGAGAGAGAGAGAGAAAGGGGAGGGGAGAGGATGGACGGATGGATGGCTGTTGAGTATGAAAAACAGGAGCAGCGACTCGTGGCCTCCCAGGTAAGAATAGTGAGAGGCCGTGGAGGGGGAGGAGAGGGAGGAGAGGGAAGGGAGGGAGGCAGAGGAAGAGAGCCAGAAAGAGGGCTCTAATGACAATAAGCAGGGAAAAAAGCTGGAAAGGCAGACAAAAAGGCCGGTGTCACCGGATGGCACTCAGTCAAGTTCTTTTAAGGCTCCTGCCTGTGTGACACCCACTTATGAGAGGGAGCAGGCCCACACACACACACACACACACACACTTCTTTCAAGGCAAAATAGGTTTGTGTTGAATATAGTTTGAGCTGCACTCAAGTGCAAATTTACTTGTCTGAACCCTGCCTTAGTGTTTCTCTTCCTTGTCTCCCTGTCGAGTTTTTTTTACTTTTTGCTCTCATTATTTATTATTGTTTTTGCATAAAGATCATGGCCTTAATAAAACATGTGTGGCAACGTGTTTTATGAAAATGACTTTATGACACTGTTTTTAAAGATCTAATTAGGTCTGAGTTATTCTACATGCTAATGAAAGAAACTTCTTAGCATCTTGTATTCTAATTGATCGGTTAAAGCGCTGCAGTATTCTTAGGTGTAAAATGGGATAAATCAACAAAGGTAATCAGCACGTTGTGAGGAAAGGACATAAAAAGACAATGCTAAGAAAGAAAGAAAGAAAGAAAGAAAGAAAGAAAACTCAAAGGATGACACCTAACTTTAAATTTTATACAAACATTTATTACATTTTTATGCAATTTTAATCAGGTTGGCAACAACAAGTTGGTAACAAAGTACATTTAATTAAATACTCTGTGCAAGTAAAACTTTGTATGTAGATTTTCCTGCCCTACTAGATTAGAAGATGAACTTATATTAATAAAATGTTTATGATCTCTGACTTAACTAGTTGCAGCATTAAAACACATCTTGAATATTAAAACAACACTGTGTAAAAAAATGTATTTTTGCAATTTAGCACACCCAATTTCAGAGTGCAATACCGCTGTTGTAAATATGGACAGCTGTACACATGTATTTGTTATAATTATATTATTTATTATTAAAAACTAGCAAGTCAACAATTTTGCTAACAGCCAAACATCAAGCAAGGGAAAAAAAACACAAGACATAGTATCCAGCTAATAAGAACAAAGTGTGTGGAGTACAGAGTGTGAGGACAGCATACAGGGCGCATCAGTGTTATTTTATAATAGAAAAGTTACACACTGTTGTTTTAATCTATGAGTAATAGTATAAGATTTAATATATTAAAGTATAACTGACATTTTGCCTTCACAGCGAGTACTTGAATCTTTAATACTTAAGTACATTTACTAATACTTAATAATACTAATTTACTTGAAGTAAAACTCTCCACTGTAGTGCTTTTATGTAAGTAAAAGATCTGAGTGTGTGTTGAGTAACACTGTAAATGTATGCTGAGATATGTTAAATAATTTATATTCATAGTTATTCAGTAGAAACTGATGGGAAGGCATGATGAGATCAGAAATGTCACCGTTGTATTTTCTGTAAAAATTGTGTCTGAGGCAAAAAGAGAGAGAGGTAGAGAAGGCACTTGAAGCGCCACACAGTATGAACATCATAATCAGATTCACAAACAGTGCAGTGTCAACAGTGTAACTGGCTGTGCTGTACAAAGTAATGAAATGGCAGAAACCAATATAATGTTAACTCTGCTGTATAACTGTTTCCTTAAAGCAAGAGAAGAGGACGGAAAAAAATCTGACATCCAGTGTAAAATCTGCACAGTTAGATCACATGAAAATCAAATCATTATTCAGAATATCTTATTAACATCTGATAAAGCTTGTTGGTCAGACCGTTTGGAAACACAGCCTGCGGGATAAAAATCAAAAGGCCTCGCATCTGTTTAACAATAGGTCACTATTCCCTCCTCTGTGTGAATGATTGACCTTTTCAGACCCACAGAAGCAAAGACGTAATATATTCAACCACAGAGTAATGACTGTCATTTACTCACATCGCACACTAATGTTCATCTGCAGGCAGTTTTAAATGTCTTTTGTGCATGTCATAGACCAACATGGTACACACTCAACATATGCACATGTTTATGTAGTGACAGTTGGGAAACATTTAACCTCAAGCAGGGTGATGAAATGTTACACTGCATGCAGCTACCACAATGGTAGCTGCTGTTAGGTAGACTACATAAAACAGTTTGTTGTAAAATGTGTTTGTTCCTCTTATGTGCAAAAAATCAGCATGCATGAGCTGATTTGTTAAGTCTCTCCCTCATTAATCAACAAACAGAAGCAGAAACTGACAAACAGGAAAAGGCCACATGTTGATATGAAATGACTCTCCACAAATAAATTTAGCACTGTAGATAGAAAAAGGAAAGTTCAAAAAAGAATTTCTGATGCAAACACAAATATTTCTTATAGAAATCTACAAATTGCTAAGTTAGTGATGGGACATGTAACACTAGTGTTGGCTAACATCACTGACAGTGTAAAGACTGGACAAAAAGACAAAAAGACGTATCACTTTATCACTTACCTGTGGCAAGCAGCTATCAGACGCCATGTTGAGGTTGACCTCTGGGCAGCTGCTATGTGAGCATCTTTGAATCTACACTTATCTGATTTCATACAAGCTTTTCTTCCTGTCAGTAACACCTGTAGACAGCTGTCCTTGAATCATGTGCTGTCTGTGGAGGAGAAATGTTAGACCAGTACAGAAGTTTCCCTTTAACAACATGACAGGCTCAAAGCATAGTACTATCTCCACCATGCTTGATGATACAGTAGGTGTTTTTAGGGTTGAATGCCTCACGTTAACATCTCCAAACCAACTTGTTGTCATTAAGTGTGTTACCCTCCAACTGTTTTAGGATATGTGTAGGGTGATGAGGAAATTATCTCATTTTATTGAGCTCTCCCCTTCTTTAGTGGTTTAATATCACCATATTTTTGTCCACATAACGGGAGTGGATGGAAACATGCCATATTTCTGTATATTCTGAATGGAAACCTGGCTAAAGTTGCCAAATAATTAGCTTCATCTGACCACCCAACTCTCCTCTTTTGTTTGTCTGTATTGTGCACAATAATATTCTTCAGACTTTGCGGCAACAGTTTAGGGAAGCCTCTTTTCCCAACCTGTCCATAAAAAGCAAAATCTTTAAAGAAGAAGAAGATTAACTTTATTGATCCCTTGATAGGGAAATTCCTTTTTTACTCAAGATTTACATTTATAGGTCAGAAATACAACCACACACACACACACACACACACATATATAGCTTATAGACATGCAAATGTGGAGACAGTGGAGTGATGGGCAACGATGTAGTGGCGTCATTGTAGCAGTTATTTAAGGGTACCTCGGCAGTGCCCAGGACATGAACTGGCACTTGTCCAGCTACCAGTCCATGCTGTGGGCTGTGCTGGACTTGGATCGGCCCCCCTCCAGTTCCCATGCCAAGTCCCTATGGACTGACCGCTGAGCTACTGTTTTCTGAGTTTGGTTTGTGGTTTGGTTTTTTTGTGGAAGAACATGACTGGCTGTCACAGAGCCTGGACTTCAACCCATCCAACACCTATGGGATGACTCCTTCCCAAAAGAGTGTTATAGCAGTTCATTTTTGAGCTCAGCTTTTTTAACATCTGAGTTTCCACATACTTTTGTTTGTGTATTGGACACTGTGTATGTTTTAAAGAGGATCTGAAATAATTTATTTGTTTGTAAAACCAACACCATTATATGTGTATGTAAATGTTTTCTGCATTTTAAATACACACACTCACACATGCTCACTCTTACAGTCAGTCACACAAGACACACATCCACTTTCTCCCTTTAACACTCCTCCTCACACACACGCTCCATCACGCACCATCCAACACACTCTCTCCTTCACACATAAATCCCTCACACATCCTAACATGCTCCGCTAGCTTTCCATCTCCCCATCGAGCTCCCCCTTCTCTCCCTCCCTCACTGTGTTTCAGGGTAATGTGAGCCAGCAGCCGTAACACCGGGGTGGGGGGAGGAGGAGGAGGAGGAGGAGAAGAGGGGGTGGTGTTGATGTATGGTGGAACTAAAGCAACCCTGCCGATCGATAATGTAAACAGGAACGAAGAGAGGCGGTAAATAAGGCCAACTCCTGACAGAACTGTCTACCTCAGGTGACGGAGAGAGAGGGAAAGAGAGGGAAAGAGAGAGAGGGAAGAGGGGGTGAGAGGAATATCTGATAGAGAAGGGGGAGACAAGAGAAGAACAAGAGATGAGGAAGAAGAGGAAGGAACAAATGAAAAGAAGGGATAGAAAGGAGGTGATGGAGGGATGGAGGTGAAAGTAATGAGGGCACGAGTGGAGGTGGGATGACTGGATGAGGTAATGGTGAAGGAGGGAGGGAGAAGAGTGACGACAAAGGACGCTTAGAGAGAAACAGAAAGATGGAGTGAGAGACAGAGGGGAGAAGAGATGAGGGGGAGGGAGGAATTCAAAGTGAGGAGCATGCAATTATAGATCACAATTCAGTTTTGGCAGACAAAGTGCATGCACTTGTGTGTGTGGATTCCAAAACAGTGACATTTAGCAGATGACACGCAGATGAATGACCACCAAGTGACCCACTGTTGAACTGAACGAGCTCAACACATGCAGTGCCACACACATACTCTCTCACACACATTAAAATGCACACAAACATACACACACACACACACACACACACACGACCGAGTTGTGAACCTGGCCACCGCTGAGTGCTCCACTGATACATTGGCAGGGCCAAACGACTTTTTCAGAGCACATGCTCACTCTGGGCTACTTGACTGCTGGAGACTGAGTGAAGAGTAAACACACAAACCGTCACACACACAGACAAACACACGTGGAGTATAAATACATGCCAAACTGTCGTATTACGATCGCACCGTACTTGTTTGTTCACGATAATTTAACTCATGTATCCGCAAGTGTTTCATCTTCTGTGTATTTTGGTTAATATTTCTCTGCAGCGTCCACATAGACTATAAATAAAAGGCTTTCTGCTAACTAAGTGATGAATCACATTAGTGAGTCATCTTATAGTCAGTCCTTGGAAGCTCTTAAATTGGCACTTATAGACCAGTGTTTTTTTCTGATGTGACAGTGTAATGTTGGGTTTTCTAATGCTCTCTCAGCAGTGTCACCATTATACCAAATGCAACATTAAATTCTATGGTATTTTAAGCTTCAATGTTGTGACGTGAAGCTGTTTCTGCTAGTAGAAGATTTTGCGTCATTGATTTTCAGCAAAATTATGCGATGATAGGAATTATTATGAATATTGTGATAATTGTGACCAAGGCTTCAAAGATTTCTGTTGGGCGTTTAAAACATCCTCTCTTGGGTGTCGTCTGGTGCATTTGGTAGAGCATCCGCCCCGTGTACAAAGGCTCAGTCCTTGCCGCAGCAGTCCAGGTTTCGACTCTGACCCGTGGCTCTTTCCCGCATGTCATTTCCCATCTCTCTCTCCCCACATTCCTGTCACTCTTCAAGCTGTCTCTGTCAAATAAAGCTAAAAAAGGAGCCTCTGTCAAATAAAGCTAAAAAAAGGCCCCAAAAAATATCTTATTATAATATCTCTTTATTTAAGATAAGATAAGATAGACTTTAATGATCCCACACTGGGAAAATCACTTGTCACAGCAGTTCATAAATAAGCAGCAGCTCAGAAATTACTCTGACAGCTGTTAGAATGAAAGACCTGTGGTAGCGCTTCGTCTTACATGGTGGGAGCAGCAGTCTGTTGCTGAAGGAGCTGTTTAAAACCCCACAGTCTCGTGCAGGGGGTGAGAGTATATGCAGTCTAGGGGGCAGTCCAGGACAGAGCTGGACCTCTTTACCAGTTTGTTGAGTCTTTTTCTGTCCCTCTCCGTGCTTCCCCCTCCCCAGCAGATGACTGCATAAAATAATGCAGATGTCACCACAGTGTCATAGAAAGGTTTTAACAGAGTCCTGCACACTCCAAAGGACCTCAGTCTCCTCAGCAAGCGAAGGTGACTTTGACTCTTCTTGTACAGGACGTCTGTGTTGTTCAATCAGTCCAGTTTGTTGTTAAGCAGAGTTTTTTTCATAATTATTTGACACTTTATAAACCAAACAGTGATTAAAAAAATTAAATGATGATGAAAATATTTGTAATAAGTTGCGTCTCTAGCAGAAGGCTATCATTTATTTTATTATTAGTTGATTTACCATAAAATAAAACGTGGAGTATCTTTTTGCATTTACTCTGTATGTTGGTGCAAAGACCAGCAAAGCTGTATCGTTGGAAGAGTAGAGTGCATTATTGTTGATACGAGAGAAAAAGAAAATGTAGTCGGCTGATGTTTGACACTAATGTCTGCAGCCGGTGCTTATTGAAAAGACAGCGTGTAAAGCGTGTGATGGAACATCAGCATTTTAGCCGGTATGAGCATCGGTATACACACTCAGGTCAGATTTGGAACAAATGTGAGTGTTGGGTAGGAGGGATGGAGTGATCAGGGTTATCAAGTGTGATCCACCCATGAATTAGCCCCATGACACCAACGGAAGGATCATTACTACTGAGGAGCTGTAGCAATCACACTCTTACATAGGGCGTACTGTCACTTTAATATAGCCTTAAATTCATATAAGATCCCTCATAGATGGATTGTACAATGAATATGGGCAATTCATGAAGCAGAAATCTATACTGATCATAAAGAAGGAGCTGTTATTAAAGAGATTCTGCTATAGTATATTGGACATCTAGTTTCATACGACATAAAAGAAGTGATAGTAACATAAAACTTTCATAATCCATGCAATAGGAGATATATGTGTCTTATAGCTATGTCAATATAAAGTGATTTCTCAGGGACTACATTCTCCTTCATCCCAAGCAGTTTGATGCAGGACTGTCATTAAGACGAGTTTCTTTCAATCCACATCTGTGCAGTGCTCTCATACCAGTTTGTGGTGCAGACTTTCATCTACACACTTCTGGTCTACAACAAAGAGGCATCACAGGATATAGTTTTTTGATTAGTTGCCATAACTGTAAAGCCTCTTGTCTCTCGTTTAATGATTGCAGGAAGAATATATTTGCTGCTGAAAGTGCAGCTTGATTCAGTAGAGCTGTAGCACACGACCCATGTTTGGTATGTTTGCAACCAGTGAACAGACTTTCATATACTGCAGTGCACATACTCCTTGTCAAACATAACAAAATAGCATTAAAAACTAATATTTAGCACAGCTAGGATGGCTCAAATGACTGAAAGACGAATGGGGTCCCTGGCTCTGCAGTTCTTTTATGCCATGTTTTAGTGTCTTCCAGCTCATTGTTTTGGTATTATTACAGACTACTGTTTTGGTTCACTGTCACCAGCAATGTTTAAGCCACATGAAGCAGTTGTTTTCAACATATCTTCAGGCTCACGAGTAACCCATTTGTTTCAAAAGAATTCAGCCTCACTAACAGCACAGTAAGTTTGCCATGTGATTTACTCCCTTTGTGAACAGTTATTTCTCATCAACAGCAGTGCAGCAGCAGTCAAGTTAGTTGACTCGATGAGCTATAGGTAGAAGGGGTCGGATTCAGCCACCTGATAGTGATATACTTCACTCTGTGATCATTTCTGATATTATGATAGGCATGAAAATCAATTCCAAATTTATACAATCGTTTATTGAATCATTGATTTCAAACTTCTTCAAAAGGTCTGATCTCTCTTTTTTTAAAGGTTTTCAGCAGTAAAGTTTATTGAGTTTATAGATCATTGATTTTAAAAAAGTGACGATTGTCAAATATTTTAATAATAATAATAATATAAAATCTGTATCATTAAAGTTGTATTACATGCTATCAAAATATTTGCTGCCTCAAATATAACTACAACTTCTATAAGTAATGATTTCAGATCGAAGATTTGATTTAAATCTATGTGAACTATGTTTCCTCTTCCCCCAGAGGTCCCTCTCTTAAAGCTCCATATCGCAGATACTTTTTAAAACACAGTATAATAGTTGTTTGGTAGCCAGAGCTCTGTTCCAGTGCCTGGGCGCTATGAGCAGATCCTGCTTTGCTAACTAAATATCATTGATATTTCCTTGTCGATGGATACAACTACAACAATTTCTAACAACAAACAAGCCTGTAAAGGGTATCGGGGAAATGGACACAAGAACACATTTCATGCTTCAGTTATGTATTTCTGGTTTTGAAAAAGATCTCTGGATCATATTTCAAGAAGTCCCAAACACTGTTAAATCTTTCTGCCTAATGGCTTCCTATCCTCGGAGGGTTGGATTAAAGAGCTTCTTCTGGGCTGCTGTTGAGTCTGCAGCTTGTTAACTGTGTGCGTGTGTGTGTGTGTGTGTGAGAGAGAGAGAGAGAGAGAGAGAGCTGCATTAATGTCCATCTTAATCTAATTAATCATTAGGCTCATATTGTTTGAATTGAGATAAATATGGCCCAAGAGGGTGGCACAGATGCAGA
Source organism: Larimichthys crocea (assembly GCF_000972845.2). Taxonomy (NCBI): domain Eukaryota; kingdom Metazoa; phylum Chordata; class Actinopteri; family Sciaenidae; genus Larimichthys; species Larimichthys crocea. The sequence goes on from NC_040011.1 coordinate 28,426,639, forward strand.
GACATGAGGTAACAATATTGTGTGCGGTCAAATGAACAGGTACAGCGTAATATGTAGTTTGGCCTGACTTGACCCGCTCACGACATGCTATGGAGCACCACAGTCTATGCTGTAATCGCATTCTCACTATAACATCACACCTTGTTTTACAATCATCACATTTATTAAGTTTATTAAATTCATTAATTACATTTTCTTCAATATATACAGTATATTGTAAACAGTAGCTTCTTAAAGCTAATTCTAATTATGATTATAATTTTGCCAAAATGTAAACAAATATTGCCTAAAGAAATGGGGCCTAAATTATAGCTCAACCATTATTAGTATAAAACACGGACGTAGTATCCGTGACATTACCCAAAGGTCTGTAAAGAGGCGTTTTGAAGCTGAGACCACCTACCTGTCAATCAAAGCTGCTACACTGTTAATTATTTACAAATATTATTTAAGCCTTAATATAATTTGAACAGGCGAGTTATATAAAAAAATTATCCTCAGTACAATTGTCATGAATGTTGAAATTAGCTATAGAGACCAAAACATTTTGTACCAGGCTGTAAACATGATTATTTCTGCTGTGAAGTTTTAATATAGGAGCCTTATGGAGGCTGACTTGTTCTTTAGCCAAACTCAAGTGGACGTTTGAGGAACTGCAGTTTTTGGCACTTTCACATAACAGCCACAGAGGTTTCCACTGGAACTTAATGCATAAAGTACCAAATCCATAGCACAAACATCATAGAAACTGTACTTTTAAATTATATGTTATCAGTTTAATTTATTGTTAGCCAAAAGGTTTTGTGTATATAATATTTAATTTCTCTGCTCACACTTTTGGAAGTGAATACAGTTCCACAGTGAAAATAAGCAGCAGTACAGTAATCGTCTTTACTGATAAATATGTTCCTCTGTTAGTGAGGTTACATATTTACTCATAAAAAAAAGTTTATGTCGACTGGGCAGGTTCTGATTGGACTCTTTGATGTCAATCAAATCTGGTTGCTGCAATACTGCAGATCAGTCGTGTCGTATCAAAGAACTGACAGATGAGTCAAGACTGAAGTGTTAAGATGGAAAAAAATGAGATTATTTCACATCATAGGAGTGTCAATACTTGATTAAATGTACTGTTGAAATGGATTTTTTCCCACTGTGTGTGTGTGTGTGTGTGTGTGTGTGTGTGTGTGTGTGTGTGTGTGTGTGTGTCTGTGTCTGTGTGTCCAGCTAGGCCTTATCACAGCGTTGGTATTCACGCTGAGAGCAGCATGCTGAGCCTCATCAGAATGTGTGGTAGTGTTGGTGTAGGCGTGTAGTGGCTGGTTAAACCGCATCTCCACTACAGCTCTGTCTGTTCCTCACTCAGCTTCTGTTTGCGAGGTTCTCTGTTTCCTTCCTCTGTTTATCCCTCCATGTTGATGACAGCCAAAGGCCAGAGGCATTATGATTATGTTTTAAGAATGTCTATTTATCTGTCCCATTTTTGTGAATGCAGTATCTCAGAAATGCCTTAATTCTTCAAATTTGGCACAAGCATCCACTTGAACTCGAGCATGAACTGATTAGATTTTGGTGGTCAGAGGTCATGGTAAGTTAGCCCTAACTCAAGAATTAATGTGCTTCTATAACAATGACATTTTATATCCAAAAGTTCAAGATGGATTTTAGCAGACCCCAAATGCAAAGACCAGTCTCAGTGTGCAGAAGTGGGTGGAGATCCAGTATCTGGCGCAGGACAGGTGGTGGCATGGCAAGCTCCAGAATGGAAGCGATGAGACGGATATCAGTGTGGCAGGTGGAAAATAGGGACATCGTGAAGCACAGGGAGAGCAAAAGTTAGCAAGAGGCACACAAAAACTTGCCTGAAGCATGTACTGCAATGGTTAGTGAACGATCTGAGCGTGGGAGGTAGAGCCAGAAGTTGATTGGATGATGAGGTGAAAGAGAAGCCAGAAGCCATGCCCAGCGACATACATAACAGAGAAAGACAGAAAGGACAGACAGATAGACACAGGGAAAGGGAAGACACAGGGAACTAGGAGGCAGACAGCCTCATCATAACAAGCTCCACCTCACTGTGGCACTAAAATGTTCTGTGGAAACTTTCTGGCCATTATTCAGCGCCATAAATCAGGACATTTGATCAGATACCCTGTCCACCCTGAAAATGTTGTAGATGTTTTGTGCTGCCGAGTTGAAGAAGTTGAAGAATAAAGCATCTATGTTTTGTACTGTCTCTGCAGCAGCATCTATATCTGGAACATTATCTTCTAAACATCAGATTATTTGCCATGCATGTAAACAAATGCAATGACTCACAACACTACATCATAAGAGTCTCGACAGACATGGACAAAAACTGTAACTTGAAGGGTTTGTGGAAGCATTCAACCACGAGGCAGTAACCTTAATTACTTTACCTCTTTCTTTCCTCTGCCTTCAGTTCAGTATGTTTCACTTAATTTACCCTTTATTTATTCATTTAGTCCCATTGAACTATTTTTTCACAGACCTGAGGCTGAAAAAAACATTCATTAACTTTTAACAGAAAAACATGAAAAAAAAAATATACTGGACCAAGCAATTAGAACCTGTGGAAGACATTGTCGCTATAAACTTGGTAAGAGAGAGAGAGAACATGTAATTTTAAGGTGATTTGCACATTTTTCTGTTTGATAAAGGTACAAATGGCCCTAACAGTAAAGTAAAACATTTACAAAAAACATAAATGTGAGAATAATTTGAAATTAGCTTGCAGAGAGAACATGAAATGTCCTCCGGCAGCTATCAGCTCTTGGCAACATTGGCAGCTTATAATAGTGTTTAGTCAGGTCTCTTGCAGACTGATTGGCTAGCACCACCAAACAAACAATCAGTTTGTAAAAAAAAAAAAAAAACTTTTAAAACTATTTAATGACAAACACCCACAAACATTCTTCTACAGATGACTCAGGGTTTCCTGCTCCAGTTATATTTTTGTGAAATATTTGCGCATGCAGCATCTAAACCAGTGACAGCAGTGCATTTATGGCTTCCCAGGTGTGCTGTTAAAATCCAACGTTAAATGCTATTAGTGTACTGCATATGGGAGATAATGTAATTCTTTACAGCTATTCAAATGAAGGTGAATAATTGAGTCAGAACGTGAATTCAGTCTGCTTTGGAGTAAAACATCCCCAACTAACATGCTCACAACCAAAAGGGCCTGACCTGCAGTTTTGATGTGAGGATGTTTGTCCCTGAGCTGAGGGCTGGCAGGTTTGACTCACCTGTAGCTAGGGGATCACCTGATATCCAACATATATAAGAAAACGACTTGTCATAAAATTATACAGGCATTGTTAGAGTCTCAAGCCTTTGATTTGACTTAATCATCCATAAATGATCGCCTGGACCTGGCACAGATCACCATTGCTTTCCAGGCACCCACCAGCTGAAAAAACATATTGTACATGAACAAAATTACATTATATCCACTAAAACTGGATTTAAATACACCGATTTTTTTGCTTAATTTTCAGATACTTCCATATTATTAAGCACCAAATTGTAAAAAAATCAAAATTTTCGCTTTGTGTTTCCAACTTATGAATGTTATTCAAAATTTTGAAACTCTAAATTAGGATGACTCAGAGGAAACATGAACCAGGCATTAATCTACCAAACCAAATTTTATCTGTTCCAGCCAAGATTTTACTAATGAAATTAACTGATACTATATTTGTAATTAGCATTAACAAAGATGTGTGAGATAGTCTCATATTTCTCTCTTTGCAGATGTGATCCACACTGTGGGGCCGATTGCACAAAAAGGAGTGGGTGAAGTGGAGAAGAAAGCCTTGAGGTCGTGCTACAAGAACAGCCTGGAAGTGGCCGCTAAAAACGGTGCACGCTCAGTGGTGAGAACAAAGGGATCGTGGAAGCTGTGGGTGTTTTGCTACTACAAACAGAATGGGGGAGAGGATGGAAAGAAATGATGGATGGATGTGATGAAGAAAATGAAGGATGGTGCAGAAACCATAGAGATTTGGTTAAAGGGTGAGAACCATGCAATACTTCAAGAAAGGATGCACACTAAGAGTAAAGAAGGAAACGATAGAAGCACTGAGTCGTGACTGTAACAAAGAAAAAGATGATTCGACACGTGGAGATTTTTCAAAACAATCTGCTTTCAAACTGAGATGGATGGTGAGAAACAGGATCTACAGGTTGGGTTGCTGAGTTGTAAGGTTTTATGAAACACACGAAGCAGGAGGTTTCACAGCAGAACGAGGTGTTAAAGCCAAAGAAAATAAAGTCAGAGCTACAATAGAAGAAAACAAAACAAGCACATGGAGGCTGTGTGAAAATAAATCTGTATTTGTAGCTTCACGACTGATGATGATGAAAATGTACAGGATTTATTTAGTTATCTTCTATTACTTCCCCAAACGTGAAATTTGTGTCCTCTTACTTTCACTGCAATGCAGTGTGTGAATTAAAATGAGAGTCGCACAAGTTAAGGTGTGCGTTTATGACCAATCACAAGACACGTGTGGCAGTTTACACATCCTGGTCAACTGAATTCTAATTCTTGAAACAGTCATCTGCTCCATAGTACAACCTTCTTGTTGTTATTAGTTCAGTTTCATTGAGTTTTATGTCCACCTTTTCGTCTTGAGGAGCCATGTATGTATGTGTGTGCTCTCACCCTGATTTGCCAACTCTGCAATATGGCTAAATGAACCAATCTGGAGACACCGTGGCATCTGCTCGTACAGCAGTATTTGACAGCAGGCAGAGAATCTGCCAGATTTGATTTTCTTTGAAGTGTACTGGCTGGTTTTCTCCAACCAGTGGTTTGGTATGAACCTGCCCAACAAGGATCTCAGCTATTTAAAGGTAGAATCCATAGATTTTTACATCAAAGCCACTGTAGAAACTATTTATGGTTGACATTTTTCAGCAATAACCCCATAATGTATGTGCATTCAGTAAGTACCTCGCTATTTATTAGCTTTTATTGTTGCTGGGGTACTTTGCATGCCCCGAGCAGGTTTTAAATTACTTACTCACTCAGGGGTTCACTGGAAACGATGCACTTAAATGTTACTGTTTGTAATTTTATCTAATTGACTGAAGCCTCCTAATTTACCTATTGCTCTCCTACAGCCTTACCAAAGGCGTGTTACTGCTAATACAAAGAAACACTAAACACTTGGATGTGTGAGGCTGAAGGATGTGTCATATCACAAGTACTTTCAACGTACCTTTCTAAATCAAGTGAAAATAATTTCAGTGAGAGTGAAGGGGGACAAAATCCAAAGTCCTCATTCTGTGTAAAAATCCACTAATATAAATCATCATAAGTTGGACAAATTACAGTCCTAAAGAAAAAAAATTTAAATTACTTTGCCGTTAAAAAGATTTAGACTTTAGGACATACGCTCTTGATTTAGCTGAGGCCTTGTGTTAGCTTTGGCTGACTTAGAAAGTAATCGAAAGAAAGCATCTCTTTGCAGCCAGTATGCATAATAGGAGCAATTAAAGTGAACAACGGTGCTTTCAAGGTACATAGTGAGGGACAGTTTATGCCTTTATTGTATAAAGAGTAAGGGCAGTGAAGGAAATGAGGGAGAGAGACATGTAAAGGTCCCCAATAGGATAGAAAACATCAGGATTCAAACCAGGGACACTGTGTTCATGGTCGGCATTTTAACTCTACTGCTTCCTTTAAGTGGATTGAGTGAATATAAATTAAAAGAACCCCTATCCTCTAAAACTACTGCTGAAACGAAACACAGATGACCACCGCAACAAGTCGTCGTTGTAAATAACTCAGTGTGATGATAAGTAGCCTCCTCGGCCCACAGTTCAGTAGATTTATTGATAGTTTGGGTAACACTTTATTTGAAGGGATGTGCATACCACTGACGTGACAAAGTGATAACCATGAGAGAACACCACATGTGGAATCAAATCAGACTCTGTTAGCCCTTGAATGCGGTCGGACCAGGACCAGACTGATAGTAACCAATGTGACAGAGGCTCAGTCAGCTAATACTAACGGCAGTGACACTGCTGTTAGTATTAGCTGTATTAGCTGTAAAGTAAAGCTGTCTGTTTATCTGTTAAGAAACTTTGTAAATCATTTTGGTACTGCACTACCCATCAAACTGACCTTATAGCAGCATTTGTTAACATATTAATGATAAATTAATGTATCACTCTGCTTGAGGTCAAGGGAATTATTCATGCTAATTATAATGCTCTGACAGCTGACTGTATAATATAATGTTAACGCATGAAGCTAAATAGTTTCTGATAATTAGGCCTGCTGTGGTATGTTTATGACCTGAAGTTATGTTGTACATTAACGAAGACATCTCACACAAATGTCTCGTCTGACTTTGATATTTGATTTTTACATGTTTGATATGAACAAACCAACAAATGTCATGTCAGTTATATGCACATATCTTCCAGTGAATGGTTACTATATTTTCCACTGTAATGATCCACCTTTATTAATACTGCAGTATATAGCAGTAAGCGGTAAACTTTGTACAGCGGATGAAAGACGTTCTCCCACAGCAGATATAACAAAGGATGAATGACAGTTTGGATTTTAAATGGATGAGAAAATCAAACAGAAGAAAAGATGCCATGACAAACAATCAGGAGAAATTCTCCATTGAGATCCGGCAGAGAGTGTGATCTCTGTACATTAGTGTGTGTGTGTGTGTCTGTGAGAGAGAGAGAGATGAAAGCAGGCTGTTATGTGATGAGCAACAGACTGTAACCACTTTGTTTGTCATCTTTACTCTGCAGGCTTTCCCTTGCATCTCCACTGGAATCTACGGTCAGTGTTTTTGTGCGTTTCCTCCTCAAAGCAGAAAAACTGTGTGACATTTTCATATGTTTGTGTGTTGTGGGTGTGTTTGTGTGTGAGTTATCATAATATTCATAGTTTTACTTCAAGTGTTTATGGGTAGTTTAAGACTTTGTACTTAAACCGGTAATTGTTTTTTGAGTAAGAGTAAAAAACAGTTTTCATACAACAACAATATAATATATGAATACAAACATGAGTGCCTGTTTTTATATGCTGAACGCACAGCCAGTGTTTTCCATCACATGCTTGTTTCCAGTATCAGTATTTCTGTTTAACTAGAGCGCTGAGCCACCCAGTGCCACTTGTCACATTATATCCTCTTGCTCAGAGGTGGTTCTCTGATTAAGGCCTTGGATTAAGACCAGCAGATTAAGAGAGATTAGGCCAGAGATTGTGTCAGATTGACTGTAATCCCCCTTCACACTGGCAGGATAGAGAGTTAAGGATAGTGCTTAAACACTCCCCAGGGTGAGTTTGGGTGTGAGTGCTGATTACTAGACAGAAGAAAAGGCCAAAGTTGTGAATGAATTTCATCTGCGCTGAGGACAGAGAAACAAAAACTGTCTAAACTTGATTTTTCCGTATTTTATGTTACATAACCGCTATTAAAGCATGAAGCTGGTACTTGTCACTGTATCAGCCAACGCTCTGATGTAATGAAATTGGAAAATAATTGAATGCAAGGGACGTGCCAACAGGAATGCCAGCCAATCATATTAGTAGTTTTTGAATAATGCGACTAACTACATTTGAGCTTGTTGTGGAGGACTGAAAACTGAATAAATTTTGATTAAACTGAGCTGCCATTAGAGGAAAAACGTGCCACAAAATATAAAAATACAGATTCTTTGAGACAGTGCACAGATATTTTAAACCATTACGTCTGATTAGACCTCAGTTTTAGTAGAGAGACATATATTAAGATTGTCTGAGTCCAGACCACTGAATCCACCGAGTTATGAACAAGCTCAGGTCACTGAACTTAATGTACCAATAAACATTGTAAATATCTTCTGGAGTTAATTGCTGCCTTAATAATGTTCAGTAGCTTCATTTTTCTCCAGGTTAGGAAGTGTTATGTTATGTTATGTACTCTGTGAGGGTGGATGGTGGATATACAAAAAGGTGTGTTCACATCCTGTGTCACACCTGGGGTTCAGGAAGAGGTACTAAAACACTTCATTGAGGTTAGGATAAAATCACATTTTGATGCATTATTAAACAAGTAAACACGACCTGTGCTGTGCCTCAAGTCACTTTTTTAATATTAAACCATTTTCCCTTAACATTCACTGAGGGATTTGAGTTGCCAAAGCATTACCTTAAAAATATGTATCATGACTTCTTTGCTACAAGTTACAATAACATAGGAAAACAAATTAAATGATTTGACAGTGAACATTCCTTGAAAACATTTCCTCATTATGTTGATGAAACTTGATCTGGGTGGCATTGAAAACATATTTTCTGGATTTAGAAGTGTATGAATGTTAGCTTCTGTAACAGAAGAGTGAGGCAGTAAGTTTGTTATTTCTAAAGATGCTTATGCAGCGGATGAAGAAGACTTTTTAAACTTAATTATTAGATATGGAAACACTGTTTCACATCAAGCAGTACAATACATCCATAGACTGTATAAAACATGGATCTAGTATCCGCGACAGGTTTCTGAAGAGCCATTTTGAAGCTTTTGAAGTGTGGTGGCTCTGGTCGCCGCCATGTTGGCAGTTCTGCCTCTTCTGCCTACGTTCAGCTTATCCAAAAATGGGCAAAGACCTGAATCATTGGCGGATCTTAGGCTGGCTTCATGACACCTGGATGCTCAAATAAACCACCTGTAACGGCACCCACCTCTCTATCAAAGTGGCCACACTCCTAATGTTTTATAACTTTAAGCCTTAATATAATTTAAACGAGTGAGTTACTGTATGTAGAAATTCAGCCTCAGTGTAGTTGTCATAAACGGAGAAATCAGCTATGGAGATGTTTATTCCTGCTGTGAAGTTGGACATTTTAATATGAGGGCTTAAGGAGATCATTTTGTATACTGTATGTGTGTATTTTGATGCTGAAACATTGTTGAGCGGTAATTTGCATCCTTGTGTATTCCCCTGCGTGCACATGTCGAACTCTCTCCTGATGTATGGAATAATTACTGTATAATCACACAGCATGTGTTTGTTTGGGCTGAGCAGTTCGGCCCAATGATGATTTTTTTTTTACTGCCTTTGTGTTGCATTTCCAGCAGTAGGGGATAATTTTCCTGCACTGAAAGGTCTCGGTCGCTGAATGAATATAGAAGAAGCGCTGTACTCCATCTGTCTCCTCGTAACCAACAAGTGTGTTGTGTTGGCATCTCGCCGGAATAGGCGAGCCAGGATGAGAGGAAGTGAGAAAACACAGAACATGGAGTGTTAGGATAGTGGAAAGAAGAACAGATACCTGTCATAGAAAGAAAAAAAGCAACCCAATACAAACACACAGATCCATCACTGCACCTGTTCATGCAAATTGTGTGTTTATTTTTGCTGTTGTCTGTGTGATGGTAGGATATCCACCTGAACAGGCTGTGCATGAGGCGTTAGCAACTGTGAGGGAATATCTGGATGAACATGATGACGAGGTGCGTATCTGTGTGTGTTTGTGTGTACGTGATTGGCAATTTTTCCCTACCATTTCCTCTAGGTATTATTCCTTTCACAGCTGTTGTTTTTGTTTTCTGGCGGGAGCACAGAGAAGGGTGTATTGAGAAAACACATACACGCACACACACGCACACACACACATACATTTAAAACACACACTCCCGAGCTCTGGCTCTCATGCTCATGGCTAAGTCTGTGTTTTAATTGGCTCCTTGCGGGACTAAACCTGACTAACACAAACACACACACACACATACGTGCACACACACTTTCTCTCCGGAGGAACAGCGAGCAGAGAAAAGACAAAATGATGGAATAGATGACTGGAGGGGAGGGACGGGGGGAGAGAGGGAGGGTGATGGAGCAACAAAGAGGAAACTTTCCAATCCTATCCACTAGTTTGCATGCTCTAAACTCCCCTCCCCTCTTCCTCCTTTACTTTCCAGGTCTCCTCCCATTCCTCTTTTCAATCTTTCTTCCCCTCTCTAACCACTGTGATGTATCACCTCCCAGAGAGGCTGTTGTCGATGTTATTGTTAGGACAGGAGTCTCCAGAGTCTCTGTAGCAATACTGTTGACTGATGCCGTCAGCCACACCGAGCTCAACAAACTAACATTAAGTGTTACATGTCTCACTGTGGAAGACTACAGTCAACAAGACTTAAATGGCTGAAAATAAGACCTGAAGGGCAAATCAAGGCACTAAACTACATCCTTCCTAGAAATTGTTCCATTGTGTTTGTGTGTTTTTTAAATGGGGAAAGTTTTATTGTGAGCAAATGAGAGTTTATTTGCATAGAAATAAAGTATGAATGTTCACCAGAGGAAATTGGGTTTATTCTTTAATTGAACCCTGTTCATTTTATATTTTTTACAGTGAGTTTTGTTGGGCTTGCTCTGACTTAGAGTGCAGTAATGTAGAAAATGAAATAGAAAATTATAGACACAGTAAGTTACAAATGGACCCAAGACACTGGGAAATGTGCCAACACTCAAGTGTAATAATAAAAACATGAATCATTTATTCGTAAAACACAGCAAGAAGGCAATACCCAAGGCAGTTTCATAGTTTTACAAATTGGATTCACAGTCGACCAGAAAGTGTAGACAAAACTGATGTATGACATTTGAGAAACAGCGATCTACTCCCCAGAGGCCATTTAGAAACTGTTTCTGGAGCTTTTGATCTTCATCATCAGTTGGCGTTTACCCTGTTGTCATGGAATTGAGTGGGTTCCCTTCTAGAGGTGAGAAAACATCATTAATAATCACACTGACATTTGTTACAAAGTTATAACTACAAAAAAAAAAAAAAAGCTTCAGGCCAGTTTCAAACCAAATCCAGTGTTGTGGAGAATCGCCGCTGGATTATGCAGTGGTGTGTGGGGTGAGGGTGACAACCTTTTCTGCCCTTCTGCTCGTTTCATATGTATAATGAAGAGCTTTATTTAAAAACAGATATTTTATATGTTTTAGAGAAAACTAAAACTTAATGAAAACTAGATATAGTCCTGATAATATATTGCAAGTATATCCCCATATCCCCCCATATCCAATAAAGAGCAAGAAAGACCTGCTAACATTAGGCAAACCGTTGACAGCATCCAGCTTCCACATTGAAGTGGGAAAATTGGTCAATGATTTGCTAACTCTTCATGCTTATATACTGTAGGCAGTAGTAACAACTCACTGTTTGAGAATAGCTAAGAATTTTCTATCCTTAGTTTGCACGAGGTCACGTGTGGGCCTTGAGGCTTTGATTAAAAACAGTACGTGCCAGTTTATCTCAACACTGGTGGCCAGGGTCGAAGAGACCTATTGCTGCCTTCTTAGACATAATAGATAGCTGGCTGTTGACGTTCCAGTCTGCGTAAACAGACACCTGTGTCTCCAGACTAGAATATGTTGACAATAACACACACAACTCCATGGGTAAAGCCATGGGTAGTAGTATTTGTGGTGTTATCTTGGGGTTTAAAGTCTTCAGCAGAATGTGAGACCGACTCAGGCACTTCTGATGAACTCTGAGAGTGTCTCTAATTCTCCTTGGCCAAGCGTGAGCGCTTTCTTCCCTCCTGACCTCACCATTGACCTTTGACTTCAGCAATTTCTCCACAACACTTTCTACCTCAGCAGCCAACATAGACACTGTAAATTTGAATATCTACATTTTTATAACGAGAGAAACTCCCTCTACTTATCCTGTGATATTAGTAAAAGCTCCAGAAGAGCTACTCAATGTACCTTGTGGTGATATTGTTGATCAACTGTTTCCATGTCAAGAATGAACTTTGATCCTCAGTTTGTTTATGACAGTTTATATTATTTTCGATTCATTAAATGCAAAGTAAAAACTGCTTAAACACAATTATCACATGTACACATGGATGATTATGCAAGTGTGCACAGCACTTAATGTGTGTCGTCTCTGCTAGTGCAGTCTATTCTTCACAACAGGTCAAATTTGTGAAAGATATGAAAAATAAACATTGCTGCAGACAAATTTTCTGTTTGAAATGGGAATATTTACAGACGCAGTGTTTCCCTTAAAGACAGGCAGTTCTAAGAGCCCATTACATTCACTTGATGTTATTGTTAGCTTAAGCATCTCCGGGGTCCCTGTTGCAATAGTATTAAATTGAGCTCCCCACTGCTACCGTTTTCTGGAGGCCATTTTGCATCTCTCCTCACAAGCATTTGCTTTAATTTGAATTAGTGAGGCTGCAAAATGGCGCAAGTGGAGGCAACTCAATATGGAGGATGGAGATTTTGAACCTTAGCCCAGGGGATGTTGTTACTTACCACACATTTCCATATCTTCCCTTTTAGCCTCCATTCAAATCCTGGCAAGTGATGGTAATTGTGCAACAAGCTGGGACTAAAAAACACAGGCTGCGGGCTAGCAGGCTGCTGAAATGTCTGTATTTGAAAGCAATGAGACTTAAAGTCCCAAACCAGACACAAAGTGATAGAAACAGCCTGGCTATAACTTGCACTCGCCCAAAACGTTAAAATCAAAACCTATGTAGAGACATTAGGGCAGTAATAATGTCAGAGTCTGAGAAATAAAGAGTACACTGGAGCTCATATCCCTGGAAGCATCTTTTTAGTGTACAGTAACTTTAATCACCCGGGTACATAGCCCTATGTACTGTACTGTAGGTCCAGAAACACAGAGCATAATGTAAATATTATGGACTGCACCGCCAAGATCTAAAGAACACAAGAGCACAGAGCATAAAAATTGTTTATTGGTGTAAAATAGCTGCACTCACTCAGCCAGTGTCTTAATATTATTTGAAATCTATTATCTTTATGGCTTTGTGTGCTCTGTATGTGTGCAGTGGTAAGTCTGGATTGAGTTGTTCCTCACACAGTAATGAGGGAAACAGAGGACGTTGTGCCAACTACACACTCACACACACCCTCAGTGTAACACTCCACAAAAACATTACCACTATACTATTATATGTGCATTAGAAAAAAACACAAGAAGGACTTCTCCGCAACCTTTCTGTCTCTCTAACCTCTTTCACTCTCATGCCCACATACTCTCTCTCTCTATACATTTGCTGCACTCTGTCCCCAGCACGCAGTGTATTAAGCATTGTGGTGTGGCATGATCATAATAGTGAGCTAATAGGGGAGTAATGGACTGATGCATTAGCTGCATTCTCCTAATATTGCCACCGCACAATGTCACACACTGTTACATTGTTTCCTCGTGCTGTTGATGAATTCACGCTTATTGAATATGCTTGTAATAAAGGTCATTGTTTGTGTGTGTGTGTGTCAGCTGGACAGAGTCATCTTCTGTGTGTTCTTGCCGGCGGACAAGGAGCTGTATCTGCAGAATCTCCCGCTCTACTTCCCGGCTGGTGAGTTGTCGCACAAACATGCATACTCTTGTATACACACACAAACGCACACGCTCACACACAAACACTCGCCTATATACAGTGATGACAGCTCAGCTCAGCTCAATTTAGCTACATACACAAATAGAGACACACACAATGGTGTGATAAATACCCTGGATCATCCATTGTGTGCTATTTGCACATCCAGTACATTCACACATACTCACGACCATTAGACACATCGTACTTTGCATATGTAGCACACTTAATTGGGTTTAATGACATCATATAAACATATACTTTATTCCCTATCTCACACATACTTACATGCAGCACTTAAAAAGCCACAGTGGCTTAAAAACACAGGTATGTTTTCTCAAATGTTTTTAATGCACAAAAGCACACACAGACTTACAGACATACAGTAAATGTGACTATAGATTGTGTTTATTGAAACAGCCTTCTCCATAGCTGACTAACTGCCTTGTTATTTCATGCTTCATGAATTTATTTGATTTAATTAAATCAATTAAATATATTTGAACGCAAATTTGGTTGATTGATATGGGGTTACACATGTGGCGTGTAATTTATGGTCTGGAATAATTTCAGTCCAGGTACAAACAGAACAAACAAGACTGCATGCACAAAATATTTTCTCTGAGACACTTACTCTCCTTTTCTGGTGTGTTTATTATTTATACAATCAACATAACCAGTTTGAGGAACACAATTAGAATTGAAAACATATTCATTATCGTCAGTAGGCCGTGTTGTGATTCAAGGTGACAGTACAGTCCCCTGCGGTACTACCGTGCTGTTAACCAGCCAATCAGACACACATCCCTTCAGCCTCGCAAACTGTGGTCTGTCCGTCAGGTAGTCAGTAACCTGGGTGATTGTGGAGGTTTCCTTCCTGCATCACTGGCTGCTGGATTGTGTTAAAGGCGCTAAAGAAATTAAAGAACATGATCCTCACAGTGCTGCCAGCATTATCCAGGTGAGAGACAGAGAGAGCTGAAGCAGGTAGACTATGCATCCTCACCACCAACTGGACAACAGGATGTCTTCCACAGCACTGGGACCTTCTCCAGCAACAGGTTAAGGTTGAATAGGTGAAACCATGCATAACTGGTCTACACAGGCCATCAGGACTCTGGGGCTGATGCCATCCAGACCTTACGTTCTGGTGCACTCTCTCCAGCTGACTTTTCACCTGGCTGCTGAAAACCAAGTGGCTGAGTGAGGTGTGCGAAAGTGCTGATGGGGAAATGTCCATTGTAGGAGTCACTAGTCCTGATTACAGAAAACGTGTGAGAGAGAAGCAGCTATGAGAGCAAGGAGGATGCATGGCTAAGGGAGGGGTGAACTCAGGGTCCTGTAGGCTGTTAAAAACACATTCAGTTCATTGGCTCTGTCAAGGCTTCCCTTAGTCTGACTACTCCTCATCTTGAATCCTGTGATAGTCTGAAAGTAGAAGCTCGTCCTGAGCTGTTTCCAGGTGGTTGGGATCCTTAATGATTCTCCTAGCCTTATTTTTGCAGCCTCTGGTATAGTTTTTTTTCTTTTATCTTTTAGACAGGGTAGAGCGCCACCTATTGTACATTGAGCTGAATGAAAAACTCTTTGCAGGGCCTTGCAGTCTTGTTCAGTGCCAAAAATTTAAGGGTAAGCACAAAAAAAATACACGAAGAAGTTAACTCAACATAAGCAGATATACTTATTTACTTTCTCTTTGAGAGTCGACTGAAAAGATCAATACCAATTACATGTCTGTTTGGAGCTGGAGTCAGGCTCTCTAAATACTGGAAACTGGGCAAAACAGCAAGTTTGACAGTTTCAGACGAAATCTGGTGCTGAAAATGCTGGTTTTTCTATTCATTTGAGTTGCTGGTAGTGTGTTTTTGGATGTGATGGTAAAGCCACAGGGTGTGGTAAAGAAAAACTCAGCGATCTGCGATGGAGAAGTTGAGCCAGATTCAACGTTTGGAGAAATGCAACCAAATGTCACGCTGCGGCAGCCAACCTGAAATGTCACTAAAACTGAGGCTATCCAGGTGGATTCATGGCCTAAACTTTAATACTCTACCTGCTGGGTTCTGGCTTTGCTCATTTCATGTAGCTAGATTCTGTGCCCGTGTCTGGCTTGCAGTTTATACTGCAACATATTGACAGAACAAAGTTTCCTTTGGTTTGTGTTTGATGGTTTAAGAGAGAAAGGAAGAGAGGAAGAAATGGTTAAGTGACGTAGACAGTGAATGAGGATAAGGAAGTGCTAGTATTGAGAAAGCCAGTTAATCTGTGAAATTAAGTTATTTTCATAGTGGTAACATTCAGCACAAATAGACATACCCCCAGCACCCCACCTTAGCCGTAAAGCTCACTAAATAACCTGCGTTGTATCTCACTTGTTTAGCTTGCATATTGGCATAATTATAAATATTGCAATATTGTCTATTGGAGTTGTGCGCTGTAACTAATAAATTGCAAGCAACAGTTTATCCATCCAGCCAATACTTCTCTGCTGTATCTCCAGCTATATAGTACAGCTGCTTGATTTTGGTTTTAGTCTCAAGATTTGGCACAAACACATCACCCACGTCATGCTCAGATTGGATAGCTTTAACAAAAAAAGAAAGAAAAAAGATGAAATCTGATTAATTTTTTTTAAACCATTTGAGCATTTGCTGTATTCCAGCTGAATGTTTTTCCAGCAATGCTGAACTATTCGTTTATTACTTGTATGACTAACCCTGTTGTGAGCAGGATATGAAAAACAGAATGTGAGTCTTTGTGTATGTTCTGCATTGTCCATGTACAGTCTGGTATTTAAGGACTGAATGAGATGTTTCTTATTCAGTCATCTGTGTTTTACCCTCATTTTTTTGTCCTTTAGCCTGACCTGTGACAGCAGCTTATTGTTCAGGTAACCAGCATGGTGTGTAACAGTTTGGTGTATCAGCAGGAATAACTACATGTAGTAGTAGTAGTGTTTGAAATGTAAATGGTGTGTTCATCAAGAGAGGATTTCCTCCTCCTATCCGTCATTTTTGGGAACTAATTGGCAGTGTTTGCACCTCAGTTAAATAAAAATGTCTTTTTGTATTCTTTGCATTCCTTAATATAAGTCCTGGGCGCTGCAGCTGGTGAAATGTGTCTGATTTAAATGGAAGCAAAAGAACTTCTTTCAGTCTTGTCTCACTGGCTTTTCAAAATGGGCTAAAAGGAAAGTTGTTTGCCGTCATTGCAAATTGATCTGTATGGTTAAATGAAGTTTAGTAAATACGTAAATTTTATGTTGGCCGGGGCTGTGACATGATGACTTCACCCATTTGTTTTGATTGCGCTTGTGATTGATAGCGTTATAATGGCAAGCAGTCTGGGCTCCTAAGCATGATCAGTCATTCACTCAATTATTCAAATTAAGCATTGGTATTACAACTGCAGCCTTAACCTCTAATGTCTTGCTTTACCAGTGCTATAAATCAAACTCACCTCTCGCCTCAAAAACATCACGCTTTATGCTTTTATAAAACAGTTATTTTTTCATATGACTTGGCACACAGCAGCTGCAAAAGCCAAACTAAACAGTCAGACAGTGGCTGAGAAGAAATCCTCCAATTTCTCACATCCACATGTTTTGTTTAGCTGCTCAGTCCTGCATCTAATACAGCCTCGATTATACATTTATCTGAAGCATTCAGATGGATCAAGGTCACTTAGACTCTATATTCTTAAAAGTATTTTCCATACACAGGAAGAAGTTGCTGTTAACTGTGGGCCTGAGGAAGTGTTTTTACAACATGCCTCTCTGTGTTGCTTTTAGACCTTCCAAAGCAATTAGAATAATCTGACTTACTATTATTATTTTTCTCCTTAACAGAATCGTAAGTTAACAAATAGAGGTGATAAACAAATTGAAATGAGAAAGAGTTGACACCAAAGACAAACCTTCACTTGGCAGCATGAACAACAGAAAGCCAACACTGTGAAGCAAGGATGACACTGAAGCCAAAGCAGGGAGTGTTGTTTTCAATTTTACATGAAAGGAGAAATTTCATCATCTCAGTGGCAGTAAAGTCAAAGCAACAGAGAAATGCCTCTGGGGATTAAATGTATCACTATGCAGAAGATTAATATGCATTCTGCTCAACAGTTCAAAGCAATATATATACATTATGTATACAGTATGACATTTAATGTAATGTTTTTACCTTTATAATTCAGAGTTTTGAGACATAGCAGCACACTGCTTTACATTAAAGAACAAACACACTTAAATACATAAAGTGAATAATATTATGAACTGAGGCCTTAAGGGCTTTTACATTTATGCTCTGACGGACTTCAAGAAGAGAAAGAATGAGCAGCCTATTTAAAATAAGAGCAAAATCCAATCAACTTTGCAGCCGTATCTCTTACATAAGCTTTAAACTCAGACAAGACTCTTAATTTTTTTTAATCTTTTTTTCAGGCAGATCTAACCAGTAGAGGCTGATACCAGGAAGATTTTCTCTCACATTTCAATGAGGGCCTTGGGGAAGATCAATTGCTGAAAATAATGGGATCTCGACTACGATGCCCTTGTACTCTTCACAAAAACCTAAATATGTACTGTAGGGAGTGTTTTGTAGATAAAAATGTAGCAGTGACTAAGCAGAAATAGCACTGACACACAGTATGAGCTTAAAGGATAATGCTGGTGTTATTCTGTCTTTTTTTATTGCCAACAAATCAAATGAAATGTCAATGAATTGATCTGACTAACAAGTATTTCCTCTGTAGCCAAAGCCTGAAATATCTTATTCCCCTGTGTCATAGAGCTCCTCTGTTCTCATAAAGTATTAAAAACACATGACACTGTTGCTCTGGGGCAACGTGTTCTTTTTTCACATGATCTCAGGCACTAGTTTTTTTTTAATCAATTCAACGTACACAGTCTTACTAATCCTCACTAGAGCATCGAGTGTGTATTAATCCACCGCTGAAAGTAGTCCATAATAAATATATTGTTTCTAAAAAATGTCAGTGCCCAGCTGCTTTAGGAAATTATTTTGGCCTTAAAAAATACAACTATATATTTTTCGTGAACTGTTTTTAAAGATTTATGTCTTCTGTGGGAACCAGTGCGCTTCGGGCTGAGTGCCACAGACAGGCAAGTCTGAAAGTATTGACAGATGGACTATTGAATTGTTGGTTGTGGTGTTTTCATTAGATTTCTTGACACTAAGAAAAATATAGACCAAATTAGCTTTATTCTTTTACATCTTAGTTTGTAGCCCAACCAGAATTTGGGTAAAATAAGATGTAAAGTGTTGCAGCAGCAACACACACACACACACCTTAATAAATGAAAGAAAGACAAAGTAAGAGATCTGGTGAACGTAGTGGAGCATTCAGCAGATAATGTGCTAGATATTTCCCTCATGAGTTGGTGGAGTAAAAAAGACTGTGGATATTAGACTTGTATTCATCAGGTGGCCAAAAACTACGCTCCAAATGAATTCAATCAGTTTTATTTATAAAGCACATAACATAACATCATCACAAAAGTTATCTCATGACACTTTCCATTTAGAGCAGGTCTACACTGTACTGTACTTCATAATATTATGCACACAGACCCAATAATTCCCAGCATGAGTAAGCCCTTACCGATGGTTGCGAGGAAAAACTTCCTTTAATATGCAGAATGAAGCTCATTGGTGGGCGGGTGTAAATGTGTAAATATGGGGTTGTTTGCTAATATGTTTGCCATAATGATATTAGTGCTGTGTTTACAGTGTGTTCATCTGCCCTCAGCTGGCCACAAATCAATTAATGCTGCTTTAATGGCATATATGTAATATAAACTTTGATTTCATGGTCAACTTATTTTATATAATGAATACTGAACCCCGAGTCTGTGTGTGAGTGCTTTCTTACTTATGTAATGAGGCAAACTCTGAGCTTCCACTCCACATGCTGCAGTTTCAAACTGTGACACAGCATCAACTCTTCACTTGAAGCATGAACTCAGCACTTTCACATCTTCACACTGGGTCGGGTTGACTAAAGAGGTTATTTTCCGAAAAATGCAGGTGTGTCCCTTTAAAAAGTCTGTGCTAGCTGTTGGTGTCGTTCTCCTCTAATGGATGTGCAGCAGATTTTGTAGCAGCAGTGAGCGAGCAGTAGCGGTGCTTGGCTGGTAGATGGACCGGAACTGTCTGTCTGTGTGACAGAGCTGCTGCAGGCAGGCCTCCAACTCTCCACTATAAACCTTATGCGTCTCCAACACCTGGCACTACCCACACTGGCTGTCTGTTTGATGTGTGTGTGTGTGTGTGTGTGCGTGTGTGTGTGTGTGTGTGTGTGTTTGCATGTTTTGAGTGTGTCTTTAGCCATGTTGGACTGAAAGTGACTAATCCTCGCTAACAGATCCCTCTGAAGCAACCACACGTTTCAAAAAAAGCCCAAATGCTATTAACCGCTGCATGACCAAGGTAAAATGCCCTCCTCTCTTGTTCTACAAGTTTATATTAATTCTCTCTCTCTCTCTCTCTCTCTCTCTCTCTCTCTCTCTCTCTCTCTCTCTCTCTCTCTCTCCCTCTCTGTCTCTCTCCCAACTCCCACAGAGGCCACTGTCAAGAGTAAACTCTGAGAGACTGGATTTGTCAGATTTGGTTGCTGTGGATACACACCGCTGCGCTCAACATTCAGATTCCTCCTCCTCTTCACGGATCAAGACCTTCTCCAGCAGGAAGATAACTCCTAAATGGATAATTGCTTATTTTGAAGTGCATGCTTCTGCAGTTCCTCTATTCTTCCCACTAATGGTCTCGGTTAAGAGAGGTGTTGTGATGAAGGTGTGAGAAGATATTGATAACTTACGTGAAAAATGTATGTGTTTGTACACAGCTGCACTCTTACTTGACCTTTATTGTCTATGATCAATGGTGGCTTTGCTTCAAGCTAACAACAGCCTATGAGTTATGTGTTATTTGAATTCCGTTGTGTGCGCATGTGTGTGAGACAATGACAAGAGCTTATTAAAACGAATCACACAGGCTTCTGGTGTGTGTGAATTGATTACTTGTCGAGATGCGATATGAGTCAGTGAGCTGTGGCATCACGAGGTAGCACTTTGCATAAATATTTCCTTCTTAGTTTTCTATATGTGAAGAGAGAGCAAAAGAGACTATCTGTCAGCAGTGGTGGAAAGTAAAGTAGATTTACTTTAGTACTGTACTCATGTGAATATTTCTATTTTATATTACTTTATATTTATAGTTTACTACACTTCAGAGGATAATACTGGACTTTTTGTTGCACTATATTTATTTTATCACTATTGGTACTAGATTCAGACACCCAAAACTCCTTGTATGCTTCCAAATAATGGATTGTTGGATTAAACTACACAGCAATGTGTAAAGAATTGATAATAGTGGCATCATTAGAACTGGGTCATGTGGTTGATATCAGTATCATGATGTTTATAGTGTGTGTAGTGTTTTTCCAATAATATATCAAGTGTATGTAAATTAAAATGATACAATCAAATAGATTTTCAGTGTAAAGAACTGAAGACAAAACTGCACACCTCTAAATCAAGAACTTCAGGATGTTGTAGTAGTTTATGATTACAATTTATAAACATTAACTCAGTCCTTTTCATCACAACTTACTATAAACAGTAATAGTTTGACAAAAATATAATAATATATTACTCTCAAAGACGTAATTCTGTCACACAAGACAGGTTACTTTTGACTGCAATAACTGATTTTTTTTATTTTTCTGCTGCTACTGTGGGTGCAGCAGAAACAAGTTGTGATCACAACATAGTCATATCATCACTTTATATAGTTGATATCTAACATCCAGCAGTTACCAAGCAACAGCATCATTCATTAATTCAGATCATTTATCTCCAAGTGAAATTTTTGGTCTTTACCAAAACTATGTTCACTAGCCAACTGTGTCTGTGCTGTTTGGTAGCGTTCAGTGGGCTGCAACTGAAACCAACGCTAGGAGGGCAGTGATAGTGAACCAAAACAGTTAACCTTGACCTGAAAGTCTAGAAAAGTCTAGAAAGCTGAGGTTGGCTGCAGATTTGACCGCTTTCAGAGTCATGTGATACATTGGTAACATAAAAAAATAGCAATTCTAGACGTACATTTATAATAACATTATAACATTTATATTCTAATAATACTTATGTGCTTTTACTGAAGAAAAATTTTAATGCATATTTTTTTACTTGTATATCATCAAGGTACTACTTTTACTTAAGTAAAGGATCTGAATGTTTCTATAACCAAAAATATTGTTTTCTGGATTTTTTTTTTCATTATATAGCTGCACCTGTTAATTTTTAACAACAATTATCAGTCCTCCCTTTTTGCCTCCATGCTGTCCAAATCTCATCTACCCTGGCTGCCTGTCTGCCTGTCAGAGCACACCATATGTGTATTTATGCAAGCGCCATCATGCTTCTCCCTACAGTGCATTTGCATGAGTTTTTAATTGTTTGTTGCAGGATGTAGCCGTCACGTGTCGGCGGGACGCAGGCGGTGATTTGTGTGAGGCGAATTGAGTGTTTAGCAAGCCATCGTCCCGCCCCACGACTTTCATCTGCCAACAACCATCTTTATTGATTCCAAACAATCTGCCACGGTGGCGCAGACGCACAGGGAGGAGGGGGATGTTGGGACAAAGGGAGGAGAGGGGTAGCAGGGGAAAAAATAAACTACAAAGAATATAAACAGGAAATTAGGAAAAAGACCCCCTTTTTTTCTAAAAGCTTCATCTGTCACTGTCTTTGATTCCCACCCTGCCTGGGCCTCCATTTCTTCCCTTTCCTCCTCCTCATCTCTATTTCTTGCTGTTTCACGCTACAGGATGGTGGAAAAAATAAACAGATGGAAGAGGGAGGGATAAAGAGACAGAGAGAGGAAGGATGTAGGAGTTCAAACTGAGAGAGGGGGAGGAAAAAAGGTGAAGGGATGAGAGGATGCAGAGCCGGCGGGAGGATGGAGAGATAGAGGGAAAAGAGGGGTGGAGAGCCTGATGAACTCATCTAAAGGCGCTCTGGGTTTTTTAATAAGCAGCAGACTGTGAAGCTACTCTCCGACCAGTCACTCTGAGTAATGAGAGAGAGGGAGAGAGAGAGACAGAGGATGAAAAGACAACGCAACTCATTATCCTCCGACCAATTTTCATCACTGTCCCGTCACTAATCTCTGTCTCTCTCTTTCTCTCTTTCCCTCTTTCTTTCTCTCTGGGACTCAAACAGTCCACTGCTCTGTTTGAGATGACGGATGAAGACCAATTATGCTAACTGTTTCGTTAACTTGAAGGCTGAATCCCTGCCATCTTCCAGAACATACACAGATAATCCTGTTGGCCCTGGAAATTACTCGCTGCTCACGGCCCTCAAACACACCTGTGTGTGTGTGTGTGTGTGTGTGTAGCCTCAATACCTTCAATAGTTGAGACTTTGTGTGAAGAGTGTGTGAAGGAAAGAAGTGTGTGTTGAAAAATGTCCACTCCTTGTTTGGTTGACAGTACCCGACGGCAGTGAACTCTCAGGTGTTTGATGAAGAATTATTTCTGGCTGATGACTGCTGTTGCTGACTTTGTTCCTTGCAGTCTAATAGGTTACTGCCTTGTCAACATTTTCTTGGCACTTGGCACACATATCTGTGCGACTCTGTCTGAGTTCCTCTCAGCAGGAAAACAGAGAATAAACTTCAAAATTGTTAGTCTGTCTTTTTGTTTATTGCTTTTGCATTGTGTCATTTCAATCTAAATTGCTCTCATTCAGAAACTGTATTTCTGTTCGGCTGCACTGTTTCTGCTTTGGCTATAATGTTCTTATGGAGGGAGGAAAAGTCTGCGCTTTCGCAATTTTGCTGAATGTTTTTTTTTTATTGTAGCGAGCTCTCTATGTGGTTTCCATCATGCTGTGTCTCAGCTGTTCATTGTGTTGCAGGCCTGGGCAGTGCAGTTAATTGCAGTGTGTGTAAGCTACTTATTATCTCTATGTTTTCTCATTGCCTTTATTTCACAGGACTGCTGAAGATAGACAGGAAATGTTATGCGGCAAGGGACCACAGACTGCAGTCAGACCCGGGTTACTGCAGCAAGGACTTAGACTTTGGTACATGGGGCGCATGCGCTACAAGTTGAGCTACCAGCACACCCCTATATTGCACTTTTTATGACAAAAGAAAAGTCCGACCTGATAGCAGCCATTTCGATTATATAGGGTGGGAAGTATTTACACTTAGTATTGGAGCCTACCTTAATCACAAACACACCCAAACTGAACCCACACGTCATTTCAGTTACTTCATCAATCACTGTGCATTGTTCCATTTGTGAAATGTATACTCTTTAAAGTTAAACAAAACAAATAGTGCCATGTGTTGCGTTTTACGTGCAAGTGAATGTTCACAGGTCACGTGACTCTACAGCTCTCAGTTATGATGATGATTCATACACTAAATGTCCACTATCTATCTAAATCACTTTGTGGGGGTGCACGTACAGTATGTGCTCCATTTGATTGACATGTCACTGACCCTTCTGTTCAGCTTTGTTGAACCAAAGCTGACAGAAGAATATAAAACCGTTATTTGTACATGGAGTCAAGTGACCTTGTCTTTTTTCAGCTTAGCTCCTAAGCTGATCTCTAACGAGACAATGATTGAAAACACCAGCGTGGGTGTGCGTGAGTCAGCGATAATCTCACTGACATAAAGAACATGACATCATGTGAACATGTGCACTTTCACGTATCCTTGTTCAGACCGATTAATGAATTAATTTATTACGAGTAGCTGAATGGGGAAAAAAACATTTCAGCCTCCTGTTTGTACTTTCAGTTTGGAGATATCTGAAATATCTGATGGTGATGATGAAGGGAACTACACAAATGTCAACAAACTGTTGGCAAAATGACAGTTTTTCCATTTCTCCCATTTGGCAGATGGTGCATAAATGGCTACTCCATATAGAAGTCATGAGGTTCTCCTCTATAATGCAGTATACTGTATGTCCTAAAACACTATCTCATATATACCGTAAATATAAATAGGAATATCAACCATTACAGCATTAATAAGGGAAACAATAACAGCTGTCAACAGTCCTCCTCCAGTCCTGCAGTGCTTTGTGTGACTGCCTGTTGCAGACGTTTCTCTGGCCTTCAAGCCTCTGAATCTGCGGTTGAGGAATATTATCTCCCTGGAGGGTCTCACAAGCCTGCAGCCCGCTGGCTGGCAGTGGGTTATGGCTCCCAATGTTAAGATTCAGGTCATCACACATTCAAGGTGGATACCATTCAAACCTAAGGGCTAAGCTTTAAATGAACAGCTTTATAAAAGTGACAAGAGGAGGCATTATTTCAGCTGCAAAGTGCACTAAACCACAAAATAAATGGTGGTTTAGGGCACAATTAATCACAATTACTTAATCACACTTAATCACAATCATAAACACTGCTACAAAGGTGGCTCATATGCATTAGAAAAAATGCCAATTAGCAGTGATAATCACCACTGTGGGATGCATGGTTTTCAAGCAACGTAATAAAACTAATGGCACTCTAGAGTTTTACATGAATGTCTCAAGAAAAGGCGTGACAACATAAAAAGACAAAATTTAAACAGCTTTTTTGCACATTTTTGCATTAACTGGAGATAATGGACAGTGTCCAGTGCAACGAGTTTAAACAAATCCTGCCATTATCTGGCAATCAAACTAATATACCTTTATCTAACATGATATCTAATCCATCCTCATTTTTAATTCATAGTAAAAGTAGTTTTTAAGGAAGTGTTATTTTGCTGGCCACAGTGCGTGGAGCAAACGCTCTGTAAGCTGAAGTTGTTCTTGACCTCAACAATCTCACCACAAGCTCCATTAGGTAGCTGTTGAGGTAGGAGGTAGGTGAGATTTTAATCACATCACATGATCATGATTAACAGGTTGAGTTTGTCAGATGTTCAAATTTCCTTCTGTCTTTGGACATCTTGTCCATGTTGTCTTTAAATATGAGCTTCATTGTGGACCTTGGGAAGTTGAGAAACAGTCCTAAGACAAGCTTCATATTAACAATCTGTAACTGACTCTTCTTATCCCTAAAGATTCTTCCTGTACATCAGCACACATATACTACTATTCCTTTAATATAACACTAGTCAGTGCTCAAATAAGCGACAGTATACATACTGTGTGCAATTATTTGAACAGTGACTCATCTTTTGGCTCTGTACTGTAGCCAAGTACATTGTTCTGAAATGAAATGACTATGAAGTTTAAGGCCTCAACTTTCAATTATAAGTAAGAGTTTGTACATTCATAATGAGTCAACAATGTAGGAACTGTAACCATGAAAATCTTGCTGTGCTGTCCAAAAGTCAGGTGAATATGAGCTCTTAACTTCCTGCCTCTGTTTCACAAGTGTTCTAATATATCTTATTTTATTTGGATTGTTTAATGTGCAAGAATGTGCAGAGACAGGCTGATTTCTACAGTTTAACCCATACAGATGTGACCTTTTCAGCAACTCTTTCCTATCAAATGTTCTCATATGAAAACAAAACAACAGAAAATGTGTCGTTGTCTATAAACAGACTGCTCTCCGTATCATAGAGACCACAGCAGATGCTTCAGTTTCAGAACCGTAGTTATAGAAACCAGTAATGGCAAGTTACATTAAAATGTCAACATACTGTATAGCTTTTCCTCCAGTCTAGAGATAAATGTCAGATCTCTCAATGTTCCGTGATATGTAGTTATCTTGAAACACAGCAGCATCTCTGGGCTGCTTTTTTTACTTTGTAGCATTTCCCCCGGATTTAAATACGGCCTCATAAAAATGTCTTAGAAATCAAATTAGGAAACTGCTAACAAAGTAGTCCTACACATCTCTTTGTAGTGCTGATGTCAAACAAATAAAAGTTAAATTAGCCCTGATGTTCCTGGATTCAGACCTCTTGGAAACAAGTCAATGAGCCCTGCTGGTTGTGGAATAGCCCAGGTAAAGGATACAAATGTGTGCAATTGCAATCAGTAAGTATTAGTGAAATGTTTCAGGCCTTTCAAGGTATTTTTCTTGTAGAAAAATTGAGTCTGCAGCAAAAAGTGGGAGGAAAACAGCGGCCGGCACTCAGGGAGGATGAGAATCCAGCAGTTAGGTGAGATGGGTGATGTGTATGGATGAGGCCCTGATGGAGAGAGCGAGAGAAGAGGGAGGAGGGCGATGTTTACGGGTGGGGAGGGGGGTAGCGAGGCCAGTAAACTGCTTGTGAAATGAAAATGGCTCTTTAGCAGAATCCAGGACACTTGGGCGCTGCGCTGGATCAATGTCTCTGATTTACTGTCTGAAAGCCTGTCAGAGAGAGGCAGAGAGGGGGGAGAGACAGAGGCCGGAGGAGTGGGGGGGAGGCTGGACCAAAGAAGTTAGAGCTTAGAGGTAGAAGAGTCCTTTAATGGAAGGAGAAAGAGGAGAGACAAGGAGAGGTAGGGATAGAGAGGGAAATTGTCCATCAGAGTGACAGTGCTAGGAGGCAGAATCAGAGGGATTGCTCCTCAAGTCCTCATGGACGAGATACAAAATCAATCTGTCAAGGCAATGGGGAAGGGCAATCTTGTTTTGTGCAGGGAATTGGTGCGGCCATTTGGGGTAAAATCAATAGGGGGGACACACGGTGCTTCTTAAATCCTTACTATGCCACAGAGGCCAGCTGTATTGACTAACAGGGGAGTTTACGTAGGAGGTACTCGGATCTTTAACTTGACCTGCCTGGAAGGAATCTGTATTCTGTTGGTGGAGTCAGGTGAAGGTGGTGATTTCTGCTGTGCACTCAGGAGTTCATGCAAATGATGAGAAGACGACTTTGAGGTAGAATAAACTGTCTTCTACTGATATTGATTAAGAGTCTACAGCCATGCTAGTAGCTCTGTGAGGCTGTATTTGTGTGAAGTGAGTAGTGCTTTGAGTTAACATGAGCTAACATGCTAATGTTCGCCATTTTTCCAATTTATGGAACAGTACAGCTCAGCCAAGGAAGAATTAAAGGTTTTTACTTGATGATGTCGCTAGATTTAGGGGGCTCTGTTTACAGAATATGGCAAATATGAATACAATATTCATAACTATGTTTTCTGTAGTGTATAATCACCAAATAAATAAATAATTATGTTTTTATTACCTTAGAATGAGACTTTTATATCTACAGACAGTCCCCTTGATGGAGTCCACCATGCTGAAGCACCATGTTTCTACAGTAGCCCAGCACAGACAAACTAAACACCGACTCGGCCATCGTAGGTCCCTTAGGGGGTTTCAACAACTATCCTATTAGATGTCACTAAATCCTACACACTGATCCTTTAAAGTTAAGAGACAATCAAAGTTATTACCCCTGATCCTGAAGGGTAAATTAATGTGCATGCCAAATGTTGTACAAAACCACCCAATAGTTATTGAGACAGTTCACTCAAAATCACAAATGTCCGACGTGCTGGTGGCTTCAGAGCGATAGTCGATAGAGTGTAAGTCAGAGGAGCATCAAAGTAATTAGGATTAATCATCTAAGAACCATGAACGCTTGTCCACAGTGTGAGACTATTAATTTTGTAGTGATCAATTAGGCGGTTCATAGCTCTATCTATCTATCTATCTATCTATCTATCTATCTATCTATCTATCTATCTATCTATCTATCTATCTATCTATCTTTTGGCCGCTCACGTCAGTGTTGTTTGTCATTGTGTGTTTGTTACAGTTTGAGTGACAGAGTGTTTAAACTGTATCAGACTACACAAGTGTGTGTGTTTAAAAGGAGTGTGAGTTACTATGTCTGAGTCGGTGAAACACACACACACACACACACATACACAGGTACAGCTCTGGGGCCCAGGACGACAGGCCGAACGTCTCGACAAGAGTGTTTTCCTGCACCCACGAGACACAGGGAGTCAGGGAGGAGGAGGAGGAGGGGGGTTATTTTATTTTTATTTTGAGTGTTTAATGTATTAAAAGGGGCCGGGGTAATGAATTATAATCTTTAATGCAGAAACCGATCGATACCACCAAGAGAATAAATCAGCTTTTACTGAGAGCGTCAAAGCCCCTTAATACACTAGGGGAGAGAAAGGGAGTGCATGAGGGAGGAGGAGGAGGAGGTGGAGGAAGAGGGGGGCAGCAGGGACAAAGTGTTAGGAGAGGAAGGAAGGAACACAGAGAGAGAGAGAGAGAGAGAAAGAGAGAGAGAGAGAGAGAGAGAGAGAGAGGAGGATGAAATAGACGAGAGAGGGGAGTGTGGGCCTGCGGGGTAAAGAGGAAAGGATGGAGGGGTGGACGGAGGCAGAGGGAGGGAAGTTATAGATGAACAGACTCACCTTTAGGCTAACCTCATTGAGTAAAAGCCCGGTGAAAGCACAGAGATTTTGACAGTTTTGTGAGGAGACGAGGTTGCAGGGTCAGCCGGTGTGTGCGTGCGCATACACTTCACTTTGTTATTTTTCCACCGAGTTGTATTGTGTTCCCTGTCAATGATCCCCTCCCCGACTTCTGTTGCCTGGAGCAAAATATAATTAATTGAATTACACCACCACTTCTCGATCAAAGATCACCTCGCCGTTCTCGTCTCGGTGCCTGCCCAACCGGAGGCGTCTGCTGGGAGAAAATGCCTAACAACAGTCCGTGAATTACAACTTTTTTATCAACCCAACGTGAAGTTTCTGTGGTGTGCGCTGATTCTAAATCAGACAGACTGCAGAAATGAGCCTGGGAAGAGTCTAAAAACTTGATTTGGATTCAGTTGCTTATCACAGAGTTTCATCTTGAAGCAAGCACCAGGGCTAAACAAAAATCTAATGCACCTCGAAGTATTTAGGATGCCCAGCCTCTTCAGTTAGTGGACTAAGTGGTTTAAGCGAGGATTTTCAGTCGCTGTAGGCTCTTTAGTAAGACACAATCGTTAAAATTTGATCGCTCAGGCAAGGACTGGAGGCAGAGGTTCAGAGGGGGTTGATGAGGAAATGTATACATGGAAAACGTGAAGTGGGTTCTCTTAGAAGAAAAAGATCCCAATACCTTAATTGAGGAGGATTAAATAGAAAGTGTTCACAGAGAGAGGAGGAGGAGGAGAAAGGCTAAAAAACATTGAAAAGGAGGGATGATGTTCACTGATAGTGTTACACCCCTCAGGTGCTCAATAATTAAGCAGCTGAGCAGACTCTTGAGATCCAACTGTGATGTCAACCAAGGCAACCATCCATCATTCATCGCTTTAGGAATCAGGACAGAGATGGCACTTAATCACTCATTTTGTGCTAAGACTTACAATTTTTTTTCTCCAAGTCTTTTTTTTTTTTTGACTTATTCATGCTGCTTTCTGGAATAAAATGCTTTTTGTCAGTGAGAGATCTCTCTGAATAAACAAGGATCAAATCACATCCGTGTTTTTTAAATTCATCCTCCTTTTCAAGCGCTCATCTCATCTTTAAGAATCTTTTTGATAATACGCAGAGGTTTATAAATGACACAAAAAAAAAAACACCCCACAAACCTGTGAATGCTCTTGCTGTGTGCGTAACCAAAAGGCTCCTCCATTTAAAGCCTTACCCTTCACTTTTTGTCTGTGGGAGCTGTTTGTCTGTGTGCCTGAGGGCATGTGATTGTTGCACTGCACTCATAATAAGCCTCTGAGTGACTGGCAGAACCAATATCTTGCTATCGCGTTGCCCTGCGCTCACTCAGGCGGCTCGGTGTGCAGCCCCCGTCATGCATCTCAATTCCACAAACACAATGTTCGGAGCCGAGAGAAGGGGCCTGCTTTTTGATTAATGTCACCATGACAACTACATAATTCATGAATTGTATTAGCGATCCATTTGTCATTTGCAAATCATAATTCAGGATGTGTGTTTGGGGAGGGCTGAGAGCTACGGCCTGCCATTATCCTTAGTGTCGTCTTCTGCACACACACATACAAACACACACACACACACACACATACACACACACTCATTCACACTCGAAAAACAACCCCTACCGGAAATGCTGACATATCCTCATCCTAATCTGGGAGGCAGTGGCTCTTTGGAAGCTGCCTGTCTCATAAGAGGGCCCTTTTAGCTTCATGATGAACTCTCAGGTCTGTTCATTTGAAAAGCTGCATGCTAATTCACCCCTCTTCATCCGACTGTCTGTCTGTCTGTCTGTCTGTGTGTCTATGTGTCTGTCTGTTGGCAGCGGCCTGGTCGGCTCTACACTGACACCGTTTGGCGCAATAGTGAAAGGAGTTAAGGAGGATTCTCATTAAAGCACTAGTGCAGATCATTTGCCATTAGATCAATGACTGGATTTACACAGGAACCCTAAAATGAAAATGGGATTTTCTACCATATGTGAGCCAGATGGTGGGGTTTCTCAATGTTTATCCTGCTGTGCGCAGATCAGATCTGAGGTTTATCATTAGATTTATGTATTTATTTAGCTTTCTGCATCAATACATCGCTCAGAGTGATGCCACACACTGACTTCAGATGACATTTTCTTCTCTTTATTTAAATACTATTTCTGTGGCAGTTTTATTAGATGTGTCAATTCCAGGTATTTTTATGCATTTGATGCATTTTATTACAGCATGAATGTTCAGCACCACTGTTCACTGAATATTTTATGAGTACCTGGTATCTTACAGCTTTTTTTACCTTGAAGCATGTCTTACAAATTTTGTGATTAGTCCTTAGAGGTGATAGTCTTTTTGACTTTCAGTAAGGCAACTTAAAGAGGAGGTGATCAGAAGGAACAGCAGGAATACAGAATATTTTTAGTTAATCCTTTAAAGGTTTATGGCAGACGAGATGAAACACTCCTTTAATGCATGAGTGAAATTTGCATATGAGGGCTTAAGCTTCTACCAGTTCTGCCCCACTTGGGTTTCTACCACCAGTGACTTACATATACTGCCTTTCAAATATTGTATATGATGTTTCTAAACTTAAATCTGCTTCTGTATTCTTGATGTCTTCACTAATAATCAGTAATTTAATAATTCCATACAAGATGCAGAGCTGCTGTGGTGGGTCTCTACCGAAGCATTTACAGAGCCCTAAATCAGACAAAATGTAACAAAAGTACAGATCAATAATACAGCTGAAAACATCAATAAATAATGTTGTTAGTTAATAATTAAAATGGAGTGTGAACAGGAAAATAGATGTATACTTTTTCTTCAGCGAGTCCTTGAAGACAAGATGCTTTTCATGCCAGTAGTGTTACCTAGCTACATTTTTAAGCTTGTTTAGCTTGTTGGCTGAAATGTTTCAGATCAATAGTATATTGAAGTGAAGCAGCAGCAGTATGCAGTTCAGTATTTTATGTGGCGTGGCTGCAGTAGTTTTATGACTTAAGTTAGCTTCAGCTAGGTAACATCAGCTAAAAAGGCTGGTGTCCAGCATGTAGCTAACAGTGTCTGATGTAACCAACTAGTCCTTCAAATGAAATGATAAAATACATAGTTTGTAACACCCCTGCATAAGCAGACACATCAGCCTGTGGTTGAAAGATCATGGTTTAAAACAATATTGCATAGAAACCTTTACGATTGAGCACCCCCAGTTTGTGTGCAATCGTAAATGTGGACAGAGGTATATATTGGTGTATGTTATGATTATATTATGTATGATCAAAAACTAGCGACTCAACTTTGTCTCATCATAGCAGCCAGTAAATATTAATTACTATTCCAACAGCAAGAAGCCCAGCTCAGTGTCTCTCAGCCTGTTATTACATAAAGCCTTGCTATTTACTCTTGCTCAGTCACACTTTTCTCTTCTTAGCTTCCTCTGTCAGCGTCCTCTTTGGTCTCTTCTCCTCTGTCATTGTGTCCATCGTCAGATCCAGTCTTACCAAAATCAGTGAAATGGTTGTTGGTGTGTGACTTGACTGTGAAGCATTATGTACTTCTCACAAGTGATCCAGAGCACAAACAGATGTACAGGGCGCAAAGTGGAGATAAAAGACAAACCATTCACCTGATTACTAGTCAGTGTGGCATCAAAATGAGTTTAAACCTGTTATTTAAGAAGATGAAAATTTAAGCAATGCTGCTTTAAATTAAAATTACTAATCTGTTAAATTTTAGGGGCTCCGTTTACAGGATATGGCAGAAATGGAAAATATGCATAACTATGTTTTCATTAGTGTATCACCTGAAAATTATAATTGTTTTTGGTACCTTAAAGCAGTTTCTCTTTTAAACTAGGAAGCAGGGGTGAGGTGATGAGGTTGCAACTTTGGCACTTCAGTAGATGCCACTAAATCCTAGACACTGGTCCTTTGAGGTTAGGGTGAGTGGGTGATCGTGGTGATATGGTTAAAAGAAACTAACTTTGACCTGAGGTAGGAATGGGAAGTGAACAGTGGTGTTAATGCAAATGTTGCGTGGGGAAAACGGAATAGATAAATTATTTAATTAAGACCAAAAAAAAAGGAGGAACTGAGAAACTAGTAAAAGATAAATGTATCAAAATTAATTATAACATTCTCACAGCACTAATTCAAATTCTAATCATGTTTTACAACACACGTTTGCACACTGGAGACTTTTACAACTCCCCGGAAATCACTGATAGAAGGATTTATTCGTTCATATATTCAAAAATACTAGTAGAATATCATATTTAAAATAATCACATAAAAAGCATCAAAACAGTGCCAGGAGCACACAGTATAAAATATTTGTTTTTTAAAATGATGGTCGACTATAGCTCTTGCTCAGGCCACTGCGGTGTCATCACTGGAATGTTGATTGTCTGAAAGACAGAGAAGATAAGAGTCTAATAGGCACATGCATGTTTTATTAAAGAGAATATTAGCTGTATTTTGAGTGTTTGTAAATGTTACGACCACTCTCGGAGCACAGTTTTACTCTGCAGTCCAATTTCTATTCAGCTTGACATTTAACTTGTTACCCTGTAGACCTTTCACAATGCTGTGCACATCTTTCAAAACTACAAACACTCCTTTGGGACAATTCATTTCATCAATCATTCAATAATTTTCTTTTTCAAGATTTCTCCATTATCTTACATAATTTGCCATTACGCTTCTTTTAGGGAAAAAATGATTAATGACTCGTTAGTGTGGACATCTTCCGCATTCCACTTTCTCCTCACCTCTGCCTTCATCCTCCTCGACACTCTCCTGATTGGTCAATGGTGCATCCGCTGCCTGAGGTGCACTTGTTTCACCTCTTTCTCCCTCCCAGAGGACCGTGGAGGCGTTCTGGTTGGAGCGCAGCCGCAGGCGGGGCTGTGTTTTATGGTCACCAGGACTGAATGACTGGGAAACTCCAGAGCCTGCTCTAGCCAACCCAAGCCCCCAGCCATGACGGGATCCCAGCTTGCGACGGCCCCCAGAGCCAGAGCGCATGGCTGGAGTCCCGGGAACCGAGATGTCTGGCTCTGCTTTTCTTAAAGGAGAGGGAGAGACCGGAGCACTGCGGGGGTCTGAAACAGTATGAAATGAAATCAAGGTTATTATAATCTAAATACCATGTTCATACAAAGGCTATGGTTGTATGTAGGTGATAACATCATTCAGAGATGTGAGTATAATCAATGTAGAAGCATAATGGTTTTGGATTACTTTACAGCGCAAAAACCAGGAAGGTAGTGTCCATAAAACTTTTCTTCCATTGCAAATGCAGTTTCTGGGACTGGCAGGTGCAGAAATAAATTAAGGAAATGTGATGAGCAACACATTAAACCCCGGAAATTGCTCCTGATGGCCAGGAAGCTCTGCCAACTGTCGGTCTGTGAGTGTGTGAGAGTGTGAATGAGAGGCATTGTGAAGTGTTTTGTTCTGCTGAAGTAAGAAAACACTAAGTGCTTAACCCTATAAGCTGTATATAAACAATTAAACATACGTACTATATAATGTAGTTGAGCACATATGTTGAGTAGTAATCCATGCTTTTGTAAACTAATTCACCTGCATCAACAACTGTGTATTATTTATGATAAAAATGTAAGATAATAAGAGAAGTATAATTGCACATATGGATATATTTTAAGTGTAACATTTTCCTAGTTTAATTTTACTTTAAATGTATGGCATTTCAGATAAATATTCCCTAATGTATGAAGAAATGGACAACGAAGAAATGCTGCACACTATCAACATTAACATGATTTAAATGTGACATTTAGGACAGCACATAAATAAATAACAAAATAACACAAAAAACAACACCTTTATACTTGTGACAGTGTTGTAGTACTTGAGATTGGTCTTGAGACCATTTTTTGAAGGTCTAGGTCTCGTCTCTGATTTTTACTTGGTCTTGTCTCGGTCTAGGACTGCAATAGTGTTTACTAAGATACTGTAGCTGGAAATGTGCTCAGTGAGTTTAGTGCCTCGACTTTTGTTGCACTTGAAATGAGAATTATAATCATGACACTGAAACATTATGATGCTGAGAAAGCTACATTTTAAATGTGCCTACAAAATATATTTTTCAAGTTAGACTAGAGAGGTTAACAAGTCAGACCTGCTGCTGTGTTGTAGTTGGGGAGTTGGAACACCAGCCGTAGGCTAAAAACTGTCCTGAGACCAGTGGTTAAGGTCAAGTTAACCTGCCACAAAGCAGGTCAGTCTCAGGGTAAACGTAGGTGTTGCGGGAAATGTCACCTCAAACATAGAACATAGAAAGGAGTGAGGTTTGTGGGAAATGTCTTGGCTGGCTCAAACACAAACACTGTCTGCTACAAACAAAATAGAACGATTCAAATGCATTTTGGAAAGATTTTCTGTTTCTCTGGAGTCAGTTGAGAGATCGAGTCTCTCTTTGGGATTCAGGTACAATAAAAAAACACAGATTTTCTTGTTGAGGAGCAGACAGAGCCAAGCCTCCCAGTTGAGGTCCTGTCAAAGTTTAGGCAAGCAGGGTTTTAATGGGGAATAATAGAAAACACAATGTGAGAAGAAACTGTATTTAAATGGGGACAATGACAGCAGGTCCAAAAGAGAAGAAAAAAAAAATCATGAGTGCAGGTTGGGGCTTAAATTTTGGCTTTGAAAATGTCTGCAAAGAGAGTTTTTCTTTACCTCTCTCAGTCAGTAAATTCATTCAACATTCACGGTGCATAAAAAGAGAATAAAGCCTGAATCTTTTCCTTTCAACATGTGGTTAGCAGAGAAAGCCAGACTCAGTAAGTCTTGGCACTCTGCAGGGAGAGATCTAAGGAAAGGAGAGTGGTATCAATGCTGACCACACTTGGTAGTCATGAGATGATTTGTATGCATGCCTATAGCCCTGCTTGATGGGGTGAGCATGTGAGCATATCTTTGTGATCTTTGTCGGCTGGCGTTTCTATGTGTGTGTGTGTGTGTGTATGTGTGTGTGTGTTCTCACCAGAGTGAGGTGTTGTGTGTGTGTCTGATGTAAATTCGGTGCTGTCGGCCAGGTTTTCCACGCTGCCCGCGGCGGTGAAGAGGGCGCGTCCCTCTCTTCCTCCTCCTCCCCGGGGTTTGATTAGCTTCTTCATCCTGTCTGCAATCCAGTTAGATTTCCTACGAGGACACAGAGGACAGGGACCATTTAGAAAGAGGGATGAGCTGAGAGAGTATGTATGTGTGTGTGTGTGTGCCCTGATTTTCCAGAAAACACTAAAAGGATGCCAAGTGTCACGCAGGCTGCATTTTGTTTACAAAAATGTAATTGTGTTTGTTTCCTGACATGGAAATTCAGAACAAAATGTTCCTCAAGGTGCCAACTGTTATTTGTTATGCCAAAAAAAGCACTTTGTAACATAAATGAAAGTTGGAAATGTTATAATTAAAATGTCATCACATTAATTCATAGAGAAAATTGAAATTGAACAATTTGTACACAATACTTATCAGTCAGATTGGGTATTTTGCTAAAGTGACAACAAGTTATGGACTGAGACAGCTGCACTTCAGAAACACAAAAAAATCTTAATACTATGAGCTCAGTTGCCATTTTATTTTCTTATTCTGACTCATTTCTGTAAGTCTCTATGAGAGCACCAGAGTGGTATTCTCCTCCTTTTATAGAGCGGTACCACCCTCAGTTTTGGATACTCACATTTTAAGAAAGCAGGGCTTTAGGGATAATAGAAAACACAATAGAAGGAAAATTACATTAAATGAGGGCAAACCCATACTGAAATAGAGAGGGAGAGAGAAAAGCAGGTGCATGCAGCAACTTCTGTTGCCATAATGAACAATAATATGTTGTATAATAGAAAGTTTCAGTCACTTTTTGTTGCACTCTAAGCTCAAATCCCGCTCTAAACCCTAAACATCTTTCAGAATAAATTCTGTGTACAAAGTGCAAAAGAAGGCAGAGATCCAGAACACTGTTTGAAGCCCTACTTAACAAGAACTTTTAAACCAAAACATATTCAAACTACAAGGTGAGCCTGAGGGAGCCAAACACTAGACAAAACTAAAAAGAAAGAAAAAATAGATGTATTCTCTGTCTCTGAAACTGTCTCAAAGAAAAGCCTTCGTAGTAATGAAACATGTTTCAAGGAAAACTCTTGATTTAATCTGAATAATATCAGCAGATAGGCTACTTGTTCATACAAAATGTAACAAAGAGGGCAACGAATAATAAAATGGTAAACTGAAGGTGAACACATTGGCATTTCTTTGGATGAATTTCCTTTATTCAGATAAAAATAATCGGATAAATAATGATGCGTTTAGCTGCGGAAAGCTCATCAGGAAAGCTCATCAGGTTCATCTGTACAACAATGACGTACAATGGCAATATGCTTATATGCAATATGTTTATCATATTATACATATCAAGTTTTTGTTGGCACTGTGAAAAACGTGTTGACTTAATCTGAGGTTACAGAGGTGTTTCTAATATTTTATACATACTTATTGGAGTAAACAAAACATTACTAACATCTTTTAATATAATAAAATTAAAATCTAATTCACCTCCTCTCCAACACATAACTAAACATTACACCTATCTAGAATTTATAATTTATTGTTATATGAACTTGAAGTTATTTTTTTTATTTAAAAATTATCCATATTGCACCTTCTTGCAATAATTAATGGTTGTAAAATGTGCTGCATAAATACAGTTGTCTTTACTTTTACCTTAACTAACAGTTTATTAATAAACTGACAGCTTGGTGTGTGTGTGTGTGTGTGTGTGTGTGTGTGTGTGTGTGTGTGTGTGTGTGTGTGTGTGTGTGTGTGTGTGTGTGTGTGTCTCTACAGTACTTGGCCTTGCTGGCTGGAGGTTGCATGCTGGGCTCGAGGACTCTATACTGATCCATGATCTTCTCCACCAACTTCTGCTTCTCCCGACGGAGCTCGCTCAGCTTCTCCCTGAAGGAAAACATATGATGCATCAGAACAAAGCAGCTTAGTGGAGGATGAAGGGGAGGGTGGACTGAGTAGGAAGGTCTGTTTGATTCATTTCATGCATTCATTCTCTGTGCGAGAAGATGAGATTTCTCTGGAAATGTGTATTACATCGTGGCTGATGAATCAGCCCACTCCTATAAACACACTACTGAGAAAAAAAGCCTGCTGTGCTACTTGAACTGTATTCTCTTTAGTTTGTGGATGTTAATGTTCACGTAGAAGCAGAGGGTGAGGGGTTCTTTGAAAAATAGGCTCTATACTCTGTAAACTCCTGATTGAAAGATGGCTCAGAATAAAAATACTGTGACAGTAGGAAAAGATCAGGAAGGTTATTTAAAGATGAGCAGCAGTCAATATCAAGGCCTGTGTACATTTTTAGTCATGCCAGCAGCTTGGCTCTGAAGATGGCGATGTCAGCTGGACGGTTGTTTGGTCAGTCCACCGCTTTGACCCTGAAATATCTCTACTCAAGGATTCAATAAAATGCTATTAAATTTGTCAGGAACAGTAACAGTAACAAAGCAGGCTCGG
The DNA here is from genome assembly GCF_000972845.2 of Larimichthys crocea. Taxonomy (NCBI): domain Eukaryota; kingdom Metazoa; phylum Chordata; class Actinopteri; family Sciaenidae; genus Larimichthys; species Larimichthys crocea. Next base: position 28,464,979 of record NC_040011.1, read on the forward strand.
CTCTGAGAGTGACCCTGTTGCACTACACTGATTTATAGCAGATTCATGCTTTGCTGTTGTAAAGCAGCATTCACGGAAAGCACTTAGCAGATATTGATGAATTGTTATGAATTTCTCTGATGTATCTTCAGAAACTGAAACACAGGGTCAAGAGTACAATCATGTGTTGGACGAGGAGAACAGGTCATCTTAGCACACAGCACTGGACATAAAGTATACAAAAAGCTAAAGAAATGAAATACAATACAATCAAATTTTAAGTAAAGATTGGAGTAATAGAAATAAAATATAACAAAATAGAATAAGAAGAATATGTAGGTAAGTGTACTATACACTGCAAAAGTGAAAATTTTGTGTCAAGTATATTAAAGACAAAATAAAGTATTGTAGAAGTATCACTGTATAAACTGATTAAACAATAAACTATATACTATATGACATATTACATGATTTAAAATACATAAAAATCGAGGATTGTTACTAAGAGTAAAGTGACATGTGAATACAGGTGTATCAGTCCTGTTATCGTGGCAGCTGTCATGTTTAGCAGCATTTTTACAGCCAGAGTAAGGTGACACATGTTTGCAGAAGTACTATACAGAAATATCCGGGCACAGTAGCAGCACTCAATGGTTGCAGACAGCTGTCCTATTAGATTATGAGTTATGAAGTCTGATGGCCTGGTGGTGAATACAGACTGCTGTACTTTTTGTTTAGTGTTAATTATCTAACACACTGACCTAAGATGAACATTTTACCTGCTTAGCATCCTTACGTCAGCATTTAGCTCAAAGCACCACTTTGGCTGTGTAAAGCCTCGCAGAGACTCCAGCATAGCTTTAGACTCACCATCCTGTTTTTCAGATTTCAGATCTTATTAAATGTTTTCATAATGTGGCCATCGACTCGGGTTATTTCTGTGTCCTTCAGATCTGTTCTGTATTACCACTTCAAAATCCTCCCATATCAGCCTGTGTATTAATTACAAACCAAAGTATCAAGCTTTCAGCAGAAAATATCCAATTAGATAAATATGTTTAATGAAGCACTTTTGAAGGCCACTTCTATTTAACAAAAGCTTCCTCATGTTTGATGTTTGCTCACTAAAATGTTCCCTGACATTAGTTTGGAGGGGAAATGCATTTGAATGACATGAATCTGACAATCTAAAGTGTATTTTCAACTAAAAGATTTTAAATATACTGTATACTGCCAAACACTTATTCGGGGAAAATAAAGAGATTAGATAATGAAGCCTAGATGTCTGTAAAGTGTATTTAGTCTTTAAATCTGTTTTTTTGAGGCAATTAATCTTACAACTGTATTATTTAAATGTATTATTTAAATCTAAACCAGGCTGGACATGTGATATTTGGTGCTTTTAGCATTTAGCACATCACATAGACTAATATGTAGCACATTCATTGGACTGTTATGTCATCCTGTTTGTAATTTTTATTCCCCACGAGGAACATAAATAAAAAGCTAAATATGAGCCTCAGTTTGCCTTCATTTATTTTATAATGCCTGCATTTCTAAGCAAGAGAAACACCTGGCTATGACATCCACCCGCCTCCACCCCTGGTACCTTCTTTGGACTTATCCAAATAGGATAGTATCCTGGTGTTAGTTTGGATTACATTCATTCCTGATGAACCACATCACAGTTTACTTGGCTCAGGACAGAGACCTGCCTTTCCTTCTCAAATCACCAGAACTGCAGGAATAAACACTCCAATTTAAATAAGCTGCTCTAAAAATGCACTGCTGGCTCTGAACTTAGGATGCTAATACCTCATCAGATAATTCTGAAGGGAAACGACAGATCAGAGAGTCTGAAGACGTTAAAGTACCTGTACTTGTACCAATAAACTAAATACTCATTCATGCACAAAACAGCACTTGAATGTATTTCAATATTTATGTTTTTGCATTTGGTAACAGTATTAGTGGATTGAGTGATCGAGTGAGTGAAATGGTTAGAATACAAACTTGGCAGTGACACCCTGAAGGTCACCCCTGGAGTGATACAACAGCATCTTAAGCAAGTCCTGTCTACAAATGTGTTTCATATTAGCAGCGCCTTAATGACTGAGTCACTCTGGATAATTAAATTTCGGCAGCTACCCAACGGAAACAGATTTTTAAGTAATGATGACTTTTAAACAATCACGTGTACACAAAAATAAATAATGGGTATAACGGGTTAACTTTGCAAACAGTTGCTTATTTTCACAGCAGATATGTAACCTCATTAGTAATCATGTGAAATCATCTTTCTTAATTAACACAGATTTGGCCTTATATAATAATTCTTGTGCAGAGATAGACTTTGAATTTTTTCACAAAAATGCATTGTGTGCATTCTTATGAACAAATAAATGATTTGAACCTAACTCAACTTTTACGCATAAAACATATTTTGGTGTATTTAACCACATTTACAAGCTTGAAGTCTTCATTTAACCTTTTCCTGGTGCATTGCTACATTTTGTTTGGTGTACTTTTGTGAACTACTCTGGATCAGTGAAATATATACAAACAAAATAAGAACCCATTCAACAAAACATTTCTCATAGCGCTAGTTAACCTTGAATATTACCCTAAAAATGATCATTAACTACCGTTAAAGATAAAAATCTAACATTCAGTATGCATCTCTTATTAGTCAGACACAAAGATCCATTTTTCTATCTTTACAGCACTGTTAATTTTCCTGTAGTTATATAAGTGTGAAATACATTTCTGTGGGTCTGAACAGCACATGTCTGTTAAACTGCATTTCAAATAGAGACCCACCCATGTTACAGGTGTAAGAGGCTACAGAATTCACATGACAGGGTGCTGAACTAAAATGTGCCGTGAAACAGTTTGAAATGTGAAACAGTGACAGTCTCAAAAAAGAAAAGAAAAAGTAAAACCTGTGTGGAGAAAAAATATGTCATCAAAGAATAAAGCTTAAAGTGAAGCTACAAAAAGAAATTTGGTAGCTTAAGAGAAATTTGGCTCATTAAACATAAAGGATGAAGCCACCTCTGCATGCTTAGTATTAGTTCTGGATTAATCTGTTACCACCCTATTAGTCATTTAAAAGGACGACTGCTAAGTGCTGTTGGACTGTGAAATTGTTGTCTCACAGTCTCAACCCTTTACATACACTACATGCTTTTATAAGAATACACTGTATTAATGCCTGTAAAGTTGCATTTCATACAGTTTGCTCCTGCTTTGTTGCTGTAATTTAAAGAAAAGCTTTAAGATGCTTTGGTGTGAGGAAACCTGATTTACCCTTCAATGTACTTCTGTTGTCTTGCCGGTAATTCCCAGCAAAAACAATTATCTAAATTGTGTGTGTGTGTGTGTGTGTGTGTGTGTGTGTGTGTGTGTGTGTACTCACTGGTACTCCCTCTGCTGTGAATAGTGCTGGTCACGGCGCTCCAGGCTCTGCTCCATTAAGGCCCGGTTCTCCTTTAGCAGACTCTGGTTCTGCTCCGCTAACTGACGGTTCTCCTCTTCCATGTTCCCCTTCAGCTGGGTCAACAGCTACACACACAAGATTGTAAATGTCAGTCAAATAAATTGTTTGGTAAATCAGGTCTTTTTCATCTGTATGCACACCGTGTAGCCTAATTAGTCTTTATAGTCAAGTCCAGTCAGTTTTGTTTATACAGTCCAAATTTACCTCAAGGCGCTCTTGAGGTAAATTTACAGCATACAACACCCATCCTTAGATACTGGATTTGGATAAGAAATAACTCTGCATAAATAAACCTTTAATGGGGGAAAAAAAAATCATAATTAAAAGTACAAGCATGCCTCATGATGTGAGTGTGTTAGTGCGCAAATGCATTTAAAGGGAAAAGGACAAAGTAGACAAGAACAAATGTAAAATGGAGCTGCAAGGACCTCTATACAGGTTAATTCAAATCCGGTTAAATAGCACTTGGTACCAGTATTGAATGTGTCAGCCTTGAAAAATGTGTATAAAGTGAGTGAACATACAGTGTAAGAAGATACCAAAGGCACTTGTAGTATGTAATTTCTGCTGCTAAGATGATGTTGTGAAGTGATGTGGGATCATAGGAGTTGTTGCCTTATTGATGAAACTGTATCGGACATGACTGAGGCAAAAATCATGTTCACCAGTGGAGCTGAAATTAGAGCAACTGGAGGCAAGACGCAATACAAGGACACAGATTTCTCTGAGTTTGAACATTTTTGGAAACGATTGGTTCAACTTACTTTTAGACATCTTAATGCAGAAATGTTACATATTATACCTCTACTCAAACCTGGAAAGCACAAGGTCAGCTCTCACCAACACTGACTGACTGAAAGGAACAGCTGCAAACTTACAAATTAACAAATAATTCAGTTTCATAAAGGCAGAGAGTTAACCACATCCCCACCTGATCTTTGAGGATTTTTCTACACCTAAATAGATGTTAAGCTTAGAAAACTTTCTAAATATAACTTCAAACCACAAGTTCTTTCTAAAACACGTATTATGCAAGAAGTATAATGCGAACGTATGCTCACACCTTTACTGAACATCTCTCCTAATTTCCTATTTGTGAATCTGTTTCCATTTTTTTTTCTTTTTTAGCCAGTCCAATCCAATCTAGCTCCATCAGTGAGCACTCTCCACTTGTCTATTTTCCTTCTGCAAAACAGTATAATGAGAACCTTGGGTGTCTGATTGAACTTCCTACAACAGAGCATTTTGGAGGTCTGAATGAGGCACCCAGTGAAGCAAATGGAAATGCAGATACATTTTTAGCAGTGTGTTTTGAATTAAGGTCTAACTTAAGAGGCTGAACGAATGATCCTGTAAGAAATAAGGTAAAATCACTATCACAATTACCTTTAGACACAGCCAGGCAAACTTTTTCTAGTCTTTATGTTAAGCTAAGCTAACCTGGCTCCACCTAGATATATAGACATCACAGTGTTATCCCCAAATGTCTGATTCCTTTAGTTTCAACTTAAGTGAAAACGATGCAAACAGTTGACAGTGATCCAGAAAACATGCTACTCTATATATGTCTTGAATCATTCAGTGATTTTGTCTATCTGTTCCTTTTTGTACTAGATCTCTACACACATATCAGCAGGCCAAAAGTCCTGTGCCAGCTTTTACAGGACCAGATGATTCAGGATTGGTTTCATGAGCAGCTGGATGAAACAGCAAAAGGTAACATCTGCTGGTTAGCTCAGTATAAGAAGTCAATTTCCACCTGTTTTATCCCTCAAACTACCACTGGCCACTTTCCTGCCTGAAAACCATTTTCAACATTCAGCTTCTTTGACAGCATTAGCTAATTGGTATTCATTTTCTGTTTGGAGTATTATATCTCGTTTTTTCTGATATGTCAAGATAATATTGGCTTTAAATCAAGCTATAGAAATCATCCACTAACTGTTCTCCACTGATGATGATAGTTGTTCCACAGTTATGTAAACTACTCTCTAAAACCTGCAATGAAGTCCTAATATATTTTGTTTAATTGCCCAGCAATGCTTTAAATAAATTTGTTTTTTTCATTTCGAGTGGGTAATGTATCTTAATGCCCCCACTGTGAAGCACTAAATCCCCTTTTTGCATGTCAATGGTCAGCTTGCAGTTTGAAAACAAAACAACTGCAGGTGTGTAGATACATTTCTGCGTGTGTGTCCGGTTAATACCTGGTACTGGCTGGTGAGGCGGGCGCTACTGAGATCCAGGCTCTGGTTGGTTTCCCTCAGGGCGCTGAGTTCCCCCTCCAGTCGTGTTCGCTCCAGCTGGGAAGCACTCAGCTCCCCCCTCAGCACTGAGCCCTGTGCCAGCAGCTCCGCCTGTGACGCCAACCATTCCTTCTGCTGGGCCTGCAGCCTGCAACACCGACACACATGGGCTTTACTCATCGCTGTCACTGTTGCGTGTCCTGTAAAGTGCCTTCTATCTGAAGCTCATTATTATTTTATTACACAGCATGATCAGACCTCACAAAGCCAGATAACAACCAACCGAAAAGTCCAACAAACATTACCTCAGACACAATGGTTAAAGAACATTTTATGGTTTTAGACCACTGCTTACAACATATTAGCATGATTGAGGTAAGCAATCATCTTTGTTTCATTTTGTAATGAGAACTGTAATGAGATGAGATGAAACTCTTAATGATCGCTGTGGGGGACAGTTTGTAATATTCAGTAATAAACAGCACACATTTTATGTTCCATAAATCCAGCGTGGATTCAAAGTGTTTGGGAATTAAACTTTTAGGACGAGTTTAGTTAAAACCAGTGTTCAAGCAACATTATGCAACTAAAATCAGACCTTCAAAGTTATTCTAATGTTACACTGACACTCATTTGCACTCCCTGTTCCTGTTCTTCCATTTTGTGATTTTGGTACGATCTCCCGCAAGAGGTGTGTAACACTTTATGGCAATAAATCATAAACCATCAATTATGTCACTGACTTTGGTGAAACCGGATCATATTTTATGCAGAAAAGGTTTTCTAGGCCTTTTAATGTCACACTGTTGTAACATTGTTGCGCTTAATCAAGTCTCAAAATGGTTTCAAATGATTGACTAATGTGCTGAATATATAATTTGGTTAAAATATTATATTTTGCAACAGATCTAAGAAGCATTTTTTAAATGTACTGAAAAGCTTGTTGTATATCTTAATATGGTACTTTTAGTTGTGCATCACTTCAGACAGTCAGTCAGCAATCAACTGCATCAATGTGATGATGAGACCTGGTTGATTAACTAATTATGGTATCTTATGATCATCATCATTATACCCAAAGATATCAGAAGTAATCAGAACTGTTGTAAACCTCAGATCTGGGATGAATATATTTGATATATCCAAAAGTTTTTGGATGTTTTTGGAGTTGAGCTTGTAAAAACATCTAAACAAACCTTTATTGTTGCCTGTTTTTTTATTTTCTGCGATTATGTTTCAGTCCATTAGCATCCTGTGTGTTCCTGTATGACATTTCAAACCAATTTCTGTGTTTAATACTTTATATAGAAGAATTAATGCTGTGAGAGTGGAGATAGGAGAGGTGTGAAAGGATGGTCAGATCTCATGAATGTGATGCTGAAGAAGCTGACAGGTGGCCGTATTTGTTACCTCTCGTTGTCTTCTTTCATTCTGTCCAGCTCTCGTTCTTTCTCCAGTCTCCTCTGGGCCTCTGCCTCCATTTCCTCCCTTTCCATTTTCATCTCCCGCTCTCTCTCCTCCAGCTGGGTTTTACCTTCCAGGAGCTCCTTGTACCTTGAGAGTACAAAGACAGCATTCAAAAAAAGTAAACGGATTCAGTTTTTATTGGTGGATTTGTTTTTTTTGTTTTGTTTTTTTTTGTTTTTATTGTGTATAAAAGCTGACAATGCAGTCAGTATTTGTTTGTACCTGGTCTCCAGCTCTCTGTGCTGGGCCTCCAGGCTGCGGTTGTTGCTCCTCAACTGAGAGTGTTTGTCCAGCAGCTCCTCCAGCTCCACCTCTTGCCGCTGCTGCAACACCGTCATCCGCTCGTGGTCCCGTCTCAGAGCCTCCATCCTGGCCACTGACTCCTCACGCTCCCGCGCCCACACCTTGGACTCGGCCTCCAGAGCTGCACACCTGGCCTCACTCTCGCTGCTGCGTGCCAGCACCGCTGCATGCTGGGAGCTCAGAGATGCTTGCTCTACCTGTGTGTTTTGTTTTGTTTTTGAGTATGTAGTACACACCAGAGAGATCATGTCTCTGTACATTTTATGGAAAGCCAACAACCTAATTCAGTTTACTATAGTTTTTTTTTAACCTTTTACCTAAAGTAAAACTGCTAATACTATGAAAAATGTCATTAATATGAACACATAACATATAGTATGTTGACAGATTAGACTCTTTTTAGGCATTGACACTACCATCCAGAGAGCCACAACAACAAGCAGTGGCTAGAAATATGGTGTCTCTTTACATTAAAGCAGTAACAATGAAAACTTTGTCCAAATCATTGTCTAATGATCAAAACCTCTACATTACAAGTCAGCCATAATCATGCTCTCTATCTGTGTGTTTGGTCACCTGTAGCTGGGTGTTGAGTGTCTGTAGACTAGTGCAGGACTCCTGCAGGCTGAGGGAGTGCCGACGCAGAGCCTCCAACTGCTCCTTGATGTGCTCGCAAGCCTCCTGGGACTGGGACAGTCGCGACAGCAAAGCCTCCTGGCCTGCAACCGCCACCGCTTTCTAAAGGGACATATTGAGAGTGAAGCCACGTACAGTAGCAACTGTGTCAGAGGCTGTGTTTCCTTTGGTGTCAGACAAAGCTCAAAATATCAATATATCATTTACACTTTGACTGAATCTATAGCTGACCTTTCAAAGCGCTCCCAGTCAGGTGGCAGCTTTATATGACGTGTGTGTCAATCTATAAATACAGTGTGTAACTGAGTTTTCAAAAATGCACAACATAAAAGTCCACGTGTGTTGTTTACTGCAAGATTTTACTGAGTTGCACAGGAATTTATAATCCAATCAACAAATGCGGAAATTCTTGACTATGCGATCTGCTCTGATAAATGAAGGAGTGTGTTGATTGGGCATCGTGATGGATAGGTTAGAAATTAAAAGACAATGCTGTGATTTGTTAAATTTCTGAAGGTATGAAAATTGGTGTTTTTGCGTCTGCAGAAAACAAAAACTAAGCTTCCACTGAACAATGTGAATTTATTTGAGCAATAACACATTTCATGTGTGAGTCATCTGGAGGGTCTACTGCTCAGTCTTGGTGTGTGGCAAATATATATATATATTTTTTTTTTCATTTTGGATTCTTTCACATTTCACCACCAGCGCCTGACTGAATCATACTGCTACACAGGGGAATCCTACTTTTTTCACCAGCTCTTTTAGATTTCCTGCCTTTTCTCCCTGCTCCTGTCAGTTTTGGAAAGTAACTATGTACATTTGCTCCAGTACCAGTGGTAGTATGTAACAAAGGATATTTACCCAAGTACTGGAGTACTGGAGTCTTTTGTTTTTGTGCCACTTTCTACTTCTACTCCACTATGTTTTGACAGTGAAGATTTTGACTTCACTGTAATTACCCAGTAACCCAGTATTATTTCCAAGTTTTTCCAAATTTTTGTGCAAAACATTTCCTTTAAATTATTTAAAACATTTTTACGATGCAGCATTAGTACTTTTACTTAAGTAAAGCATCTTAATACTTCCTCCCCCTCTATCCAGTACTATAGTCAACAATATATAATTGTATAAGTTTGTACTTAAGTATTTTCATTGATGCTGCTTTTAATCCACATTTCAGAGGAAAATATTGAAGTTTTTGCTCCGCTATCATTATTTTGTGTCTATATACTTATTTACATATAGATTTACATTATAAACTGTTTTACATTAATGAGAAACTTTGTTAAAGATTACACCAGTGGTTCCCAATATTTTTTGGCTTGTGACCTCTTACAAATATATATATATATATATATGTGTGTGTGTGTGTGTGTGTGTGTGTGCGTGCGTGTGCATTGATGCAGGAAGTGTTCTGAAGGGGCTGCAGCACCATTATAAAAACCATTGGTTGATAAGAAAGAAGTGTGATACAGAGAGAGAGCGTCTGAACATGTTGACATGCTATAAAAACGTGTTTGATCGTGAAGCCTAATGTTACTATGCGGCTCTGGTTTATCAGCAAAGTGTATGAACTGCGCTGCAGACTGGAGTCTTTGTTAACAGTGACAGACAGTTATATATGCTCGCCTCCTCTATGAAACGACTGCACTCACTGCAATGCATTATTATAAACTATGATGAATTGGCCGTGGCGCTCTCCATCATCTTCGTCTCATCACCTTGTTGTTGACTGTGTGGTTGTTTTGGCACACACACACACACACACACACACACACACACACACACACAGTATTCAGGTTTGCCGTCTGCTATATTGTAAAACTGTTGTAAATAGTTTTTAATAACTATTAGATATGTTATCACACACCATTTAGTATGATGTCATTTGTAGAGACTGTCTGTCTCTCGGCACCCTAAACTGTGACGACTACAGCGTCTCTGTAAATACTTTCTTTTTCTTTCATTCCTCTCACATTAGTCATCTCATGACAATCAAATTTATATTGTAACATTTGGAGTGGGATGTTTTCAACAGTGTAATATTAGTACTTTTACTAATAAATGATCTAGTACTTCTTCCAGTAATGGCCGATGTGATCAATGAGTGTGCTTGTATGTAGTACGGGTTAGGACCCAACCCTAAAGGTGTTTCTGCTGTACCATGCCTACTAAGCAATGGATTGAATAAAACCTCCAACCTTGGCAGCACTAGTGCAGCCCCCCTTTACAGCTTGATGTTAGAGTTAATGTGTGTGTCTGTATGTGTGTGTCTGAGAGCGAGAAAAGGAGTAAGAGCTACAGCACGAGAGCAGCCGAGGAGATAAGGAAGATTAACAGTAGCCGAGGTGACATTATAAAAACTGATGAGCAGAGATAAAGCAGTAGTTCTGGAAATGAAGTGCTGCACTCTGGGATGTGGCAGCGTACTGTTAGTTGATAGTCGTGAAGCATCCCTGGAGCAAGAATTTCAACATAATATAGATCATCTCCGTCATACAGAAACTGCACTGAGCCACACAGACATCCTGTAAATGAGATTCTCACACATCACCCCCACAAATATATTCAAACACACATACACACCTCTTTTTCCAGCTCTGTCAGCCTCTCACTTAGCTGCCTCTCTGTCTCTCCCGTGGCACAATCATGGGTAACAGAAAGGTCATGACCTTTGCCAGCTTCAGGGGGTTGATCCAGATGTGACGCCTCCTGGGTGTGTGTCTGACAAATGTGCGTTTTGCTTGAGGGGTCTGAATTTAAATTAGATGTAGCATCCACGTCTGTACTTGCTCTTCTCTTTTCCAGTTGGAGAAGGGATTCACTCTTCTTAAGGCTCTGGGAGAGCGACTCGATCCTCTCCTGCGATTGGTTGAGAGTAACGGTTGTTGTCTTTAGTTCAGCCTCGGCTTTTTGTAGCTTCTGGCTCAGACGTTGGACTTCAGTGGACAGTTCTTGAGAACGTGCCTGCTCATTGGATAGGTCCTGACAAGAGAGGGATAAGAGGCAATGCAATGCTCAGAGATTATAACCTGTGGAAAATCTTCATTAAGTTAAAGCTCATTCATTTTACTGGTCTATCTTTATAGGTTCACTTTAATACTATAGTCGTGGTACAACTCTGTATACTATATTAAATAGAAAACTGTGACTCTGGCTACAGCCATTTAACTTTAACTAGAAGAAAGCTAAGTGTGCTTTGAACTTGTCTTGTTTTTTTATAAATTGAGATTTTGAACACTAATCATCATTTTGTATCATCACTGACAGCTGTTGCATGCTTAAAATGCAAAGAAAAAGCCTTGTTCATGCTGTGGATTATTTTTTATGTTCTATTGTGTGAATTACTGAGTATATATTGGACACTATATAGTAAATACAGATTTTGGACACAGCTATTGTTTTCCTGGGGCTGTTTTAATTTTTAATTTCCACCTGTGAGCAGTCTCTCCATTTCCCATGTGCATTGCATTGAGAGCACAACACACTGAAAAATCCAGAAAGTTCAGTATGAAAACTGCATTTTTATAATATCCTGAATATTTGATATATTTTATTTATTAGTTTATTTAAAACAGGGGCAGTGTGATATCGATGTATTGCACCAGATATAGCACAGTTTCTGCTGTCTAGATAAGGTAAGAAGTTTACCCTCCTCTACATCCCTGCAGTGGTGATTACTGTCAGTGACTAAACTACCACGTCACACACATACACACACACACACACCTGGGACAGTGAGCTAATCTTGGCCTGAGCATCTGCGGACAGCTCCTGCAGCTGCTGTTTACCCTCCTCCATGCTGGTTAATTGACTGCGGAGCTCTTTCTCCAGGTCCTGCAGCCGAGCACAGAGCTCCTTGGACTCAGACAGCTGCTGACCCACACGTCTGCACACACACACACACACACACACACAGGTCAGACAGGTTGAATAAAGATAGAGTTGACATTATAGATAAATGCATGGTGCAGCTAAGTAGCTCTCTCTGATGCCTTGTTAAGTTAATTGCATTCCTTAGCTCGTGATTAAGGTTAAGTGTGAGAACACGAGTTTGTGTACCTATATTCAGTATCCAGAGCCCGAGCTCTCTGGTTGCTGTGCTCCAGGGCCAGGGTCGTGCTCTCCAGCTGCTGCCTCAGCCTCGCGGCCTCTCTCTCTCTCTGCCTCCCCTCCTTCCGTTGCCCGTCCAACTCCGACTGACACACCTCCTTCTCCTGTTCCAGCCTCGAGGACTCCAGCAGCGCCTGGTCTCGTGCCCGGGCCAGAGACTCAGACTCCAAGGTGGCCTCGCGGAGCTCTGACTCCAGCTCCACCTCCCGACGCCGAGAAGTCTCTAAAGTCCGACCTTGTCGTTCCAGCTCCGTTCTGAGAGTCTGAATGGTGAGCTCCAACTGGTCTCCCTGGAAAAACAGACAAGATGGATTATTAAAGCTGCCCTGTGGAGTTTTTGACCTGTAGTAGCACTATGGAGAAGTCAGCATTTTGTTTATTTCATGCATAGTAAGTATCAGCAAAATGTTTTAAATTCATTTCTTTCTAAATTGTAGTGAAGTACAACTACAGAGTGGCAAAAAATTCAATCCATTCCAAAGAACCCACACAACAACAAGGAAGCAAAAGGAAGAAAGAGGATGTAGATCAGGTGTAATTTCCTATTTGGGCTTTAATCACAACAGCAAGTGTTTCATTTAACAGACACTCCATTAATTCTTTGCTTCTCATTCTGATGGTCAGAAGAAAAATGTTTTTTGGGGAATATCATCGTGTTGAAATGAACACACTTTTATTCTGTGCTTTCTCATGTTATTTTATTAGTGTGTGGATTGTTAAAATGTTAAAATATTGTGTTTTTACTTGAACATATATAAGCACACTAAAACCATATCCAAGGTTGTTGTTGCACTTCTATTCCATGGTTGCAACTCGATGTATTAAACCCAACGTCTTTATATCTGTCTGTGATTGAACCCATTTTCACAGAACCATATAGAAAGAAAACGCAGTGACAGTTGACACCTGTCTAAACTTGAAATAGTGTGTGTATTATAAAATATGTACAGTGTTGGTTTAGTGGATGTACAGGTATGCACAATAAAGATTGGATCCTCTCTATAAAAGGAGGGCGGGTAATACGGTAGAATATTACAACATCAGAAGAAGGATTATGTACGACTCTCTCTGAATGGGAGGTATTCATGAATCCCTTTTATGGTATTTTGTTAATGCTGACTTAGCATTGCTCTTTTCCTTAGCTTGCAAATTCTCTGATGTCTTGCAATTTTACTACAAATAGCACATTAAACATGGCATTCTGCTTCACGTTTTTTGGGGGGGGGTGTTGTTCAGAAAATCTCAGACGCCTACATCCTGTAATTAAAAAAAAGTAATTTTCATCTTGTTAAAGGCCTTAAATAAGCTGTACTGAAACCTTAACCTGTGATCTCTCCTCGGGGTGTGGATGGATTTCTTGTCAATATGTGAATATCTCAGGTCAAAACAGACTCTCTCAATACAAAGTGTATGAAAACATGTTTTTTCACTGTGAGGCAGCAGCTTGAATCATCTGTTTCACTTCATGCTGTCAAATCCACCTACTGCTGGAACATAATTAGATTCCAGGTATAAATGCATATAAGGCTACAGACAGGTAGAGAACAATGAGTGTGTAATGTAACCGAGTATTATTTTTGAGAATGAGATTGTTTTATTATTTGAGAGATTACAGAGTAATAAATTAAGCTACTGGGAGTTTATCTTACATCATGAAAATACTTTTCTCTGCCCCTCGTCCATTTTTTCTAAAGTAAAATGAAATCTGCTGTGGTCATGCAATGTTTGGTGTCATAGCTACATGGTGTGTGTGTGTGTGTGTGTGTGTGTGTGTGTGTGTGTGTGTGTGTGTGTGTGTGTGTGTTGTTGCATGTGTACTCTTCAACCTTGCGTTGGGCAGTGCGCATGGTGTCCATGGTGCTGCGTAGTGTGTCCCTTTCTCTCTCCAGTGCGGCCCTCTCTCCCTCCAGGGTGGCGATGACCGTGGTCTGCATCCTGTGGAGCTCTGCTTGGCTCCGTAGGCGGCACAGCTCCTCCTCCATAGCCAGGCCCTCTGATTGAAGAGCCTGAGGAACAACGGTAGGATAATGAACTATCCGTCTATCTATTTATACAGACATCTGTATATAATGTACATGTATCAACATGATAGAAATAAACATCGCCAGCAAGCATTTCAATCCTCACTTGATTTGTACGGTTTTATTTTATGGCTCACACAGTTTCCTATAAATACTTGGGAGAGGAACTCGTATATAACTTTCACAGGAAGGTCCCTGGAGCTTATTATAGAGAAATGGAGAGAGTTGCAAAATTTAAACTTCCAGTTAATTTATTTCAATATATTCCGAGCATAAAGAGCCTCTTGGTTATGCACAGCAGGTCAGCAGAACAGGCAAACATCTGAAGTGTGTCTAAAGGCAAACGGACATCTATGTTAGCAGCTCCATGAGGCTATACTTAGGCACAGAGATGCTTTCAGCTAAATGCTAACATCAGCATGCCAACATGCTCACAATGACAATACTGACAGGCTGATGTAGCAGGTGTAATGTCTACCATCTTGGTTTGGTATGTTAGTGAGCAAATATTTGCTAATTAGCACAAAGGTCCATCTGAGACTAATGGGAATGTCATTTATCTTTTGGTCATAAATTAAAGATAATGGTGCTAGATGAACAGTCATGAGATCTCCAAAGTCGCTACAATTTCATACAAGTCCATAAGAAATTTTAGTGGATAAACTTTAATGATAAATGCAGGTCATCACCAGATCAATAGGCTTCATTGTCTGTACCATATTTAATGGCAATTCATTCAGTAATTGTTGTGGTATTTCAGTTTGAACCAAGATGCCACTGGTATGGCTTAAAACAAGTTCTTCTGTAAATACTAAATCAAATTGAATGTCTCTCTATCATTAGTGCCAAATCATTGATGTTTCTAATTTGTAAATTTTGTGGTAAAATTAATCCATGGAGTTGCTACCTCAATTATCACTTGAACGTACAAATGCAATTTACATATCATAACAGCATATTAACAACATATCATCACCTGTTCTTTCAGCATACATTCACTCAACAACTAAACATCCATGATCTTGATATCTCTATTACCAATTCACTCCACCTCCAACTTAACCACCCATCCATTGGTCTGTCTGTCTAACATCCATCCATCCATTCATCCATCCATCCATCCATCCATCCATCCATCCATCCATCCATCCATCCGTCCATTCATCCATACCTCTATCTGCCGGCGGGCTTCTACCAGGCTCTCTGCAGCTTTCTTCAGATGCTGCAGCTCGGCTTCCAGGACCACCAGCCTCTGCTCGGCCTCCCAGGTTTTTTTGCTCTGCTCTCCCAATTTGGTGCGCAGGTCTTGGGCTACCACTGCCTGTTTGTCTGCCTCCTCCTGAGCCTCCTGGAGCCGGTTTGTGAGAAGCTCCACATCAGGACCAGGCAGGCAATGTACAGCCTGGTCTGTAGCTGTGGTCTCTGTATTATCTTCTATGATGTTTGGCAGTTTTTGGATCTCAGAGTTTGTTGTAACTGCATTCTGTTCTTCCTTTGGTCCTGTTTCCTGTTTCTCTCTGTCTTTCTGCCCTCCCTCTGCCTCTCCTCTCCTTTTGGACTCAACTTCCTCATCGTATGGTTCTCCTTTTCCTCCTTGAACATGGAGAATCTCTTCTCCAACTCCTGCCTCCCTGTGGGTCCCAACGATTTCTCCTCTTCTCTCCCTCTCCTCTATCATCCTCACCCTTCCTTCCCCCTCTCCCCTGCAGGATTCAGAGCCCTGGACTCCTCTCTCCACCTTCTCTTCTTCTCTGTTTGGCTTCTCCACTTTTTCCTCCTTTCTTTTGTCTTCTAGGTGTTGCAGTTTAGTCACAAGCTGTTCCAGGCGCTGCTTTAAAGTGTCATTTTCATTCTTCATGTTTTGAAACTGAAAAGGTATAATACAAGTTTATTAGAAATACGATTTCAGTGCTTTTCAAAGCTTTTTTTGTCCTTCTACATATTGAACATGACTTCTGTTCTTGCTCACAATGCATCCAGGTTCAATACAAGGTAGTAAAAAAGTAGTAAGTAAAAAAGAAAGAATGATAAATGCCAGCAAGAAAATTAGAGATTGATTTAAATGATTTTTAGTTTGTTATAAAAGTCTTAACTCAACAAATAGCCAGCCTGAAGAGGACGACAGGCAGCAGCCATCATAAATAATCGCACACCACAGAGAATATACTTACTGTACAAAAAATATCAATCATATACCATTTGAGCAGCTGCACCATTGCTCTTGTTTTCCATTGCATAATTAACAGTGAGGTAGCTTTGATTGACAGGTGGCTGCTGTTACAGGCAGCTTGTTTGAGCAACCAGGCTTTATTCAGCCCGCCTCAAGTCCACCCACAATCCACCTCTTTGCCAATTTGTAGATTAGCTGCGAGCTGGCAGAAGCAGGACTGGCAAGATGGCAGCACTCTGAGCTCCACAACGGCTCTTCAGAAACTTTTGTGTAAAACACAGACGTCACAGATACGACATCCATGTTTTACACTGTCTATATTATGTACAGCTATGACACATACCCATGCCTGACTCCTATCCCACCCCTGGGTGGACACGACATGTTATTCTCTATGTGACTTAATGAGTTACATTAAAGCATATTTTTTAATTATTGTCTCTGCACACGGCACATAGTCTTTAGAATATTTTCTAACATAGTCTATCTTGTTTGATTCAAATACTGTACAGCAGATAATATTTGAAGTAATGAATTACTATCAATTCAGCTTGTTTCCTTTGTTTGCCAGCATTTATTATTTTATTAGTCTCAAAGATGATGTACTGATGTACCTGGTCCTATTTACATATTAATACATAAGTATGCTTAAGAAATAGCATGAGGCCTGCTGTCACTCCACAATGTGTCTGACAAAGCAGGTCTGCCTCCCAAAAACCTTTCATATTTCATTCATATCTGCTGAATTCAGCATCTTCAGCAGCCTTTTATTACCATCTCAACTCACCTCTCTGAGCGTGTTCTGGTGCTCCATCTCCAGACAAGCCAGCTCATCCTTTGCATCTGGAGAATCAGCCTGCAGCGAGAGGAGACGAATGTTAAACTCCTCCAACTGTTGCTTCCTGCTTTTCTTGGTTCATCTCTGTCTACATACTGGAAGCCCAGATAGCGAGGAGCTTCATGTCTGACTTTAGTAATGCCAATTTGATTTGAATGTGAAGGCCTATGTTTTCATTAAATATTATTGACTGAAATCGCTCCCTGCACCAAGACGTGATGATCATATCAATCCAAAGTCACTAGGGGCATGTCACGAGTGTTATTTACTTTACATATCAATGAGTGCAGACAACCACAATTATCTTCTGGTATATATGACATGCTCTAACCTTCAACCAAAGCAAACTAAACTGTTATAGATTATTTCTGTGAATCATTAGCCCTGAACCCTGACCTCCTGCTGAGCCTGTAACTCCTCAAGACGTCTTTTCAGCTCCGCGTTCTCTTGCTCGGCTCCCAGTAGCCTCAGCGTTGAAGCCTCGCCAACTTCCACGCTCAGCGGCTTCTGATCTGTTTCTGAGGAAGAAATAAAGAATAAAGCAGGAAAAAAAAGTGGAGGCAGATAGGCAGAAAAACAGAAATGTCGAAAAAGGAGAAATGGATATATGAAGAGATTCACTCAGTTATTGTTGGCTGATAACCTGTAGGCCAGTATTACCTCAACATATTTTCTCTTATCAGTTAATTAAAATGTCAAGACAAGGTGTAGAGAGGCAAGTGCTCTGACCAATCAGTTCGCTCAGCTCCTCGTCAGAGTCCAGTTCTGACTGGAGGAAACGTTGGTGAACCGGAGCGGGAATGCTGCCATGCCTCAAGTCCGCCTCGAGGCTCATGTTCATCTCCAGCAGCTCATCAACTCGCTGCCTCTCGGTGTCCCGCTCCTACAAAAACCACCCCACACACACACATTTTATTCATTCATTACAAGAAAAACAGATTTTAAAACATGCACAGATATTTTTTATTAAATGTTAACTCCATTAAAGTACATGTGCAGACTCATACCCAGATCGTAATGAAGAAAGCCATTTCCTCACATATTAAACAGACACATATGTATATCCACACAAATACAGCCAATAACACAAAAACATGTACACACTCAAACATTTAATTACACCCACTGTTTCCACGTCTATGATTCTCTGACGCAAAAGAAGATTGTCCCTCTCAAGCTCCCTTAGCGAGGAGCAGCGTGACCGAGCATCTGCCAGCTGTTCTTCCAGAAGAGCTTTGGTCTCCTGCAGTGCTCCACACAGCTGCTGCTGCTCCTGCAGGGGGCACCGTGCACAGACAGACAGACACAAGTGAAGTCGTCATGTCAAGTCAGACCTTAGGAAGGTTTGCCAAGTGAATCACATTGTTTATTTATGTGTCTTTTGCTGCTGTAGCCCTAAGAGTTTGATTTTTGACCCACATCTGTCAGCTTTGGCTTCAGCCGAGTGCAAAATCTTCAGTAAACACAGTGATTACGCACCTGTAATCTGTGAGAGGGGTTAATTGAATTTAGTTTGTTCTACTTCATTTAACCTGCTGCACTACCACACATACATTTTGATATTACCAAGTGAACCCTTAATGTTAAACATGCATTACTGTAGATAGTTCTTGATCTCCTACGTTTTATTTTTGCATTTATTTACAGCTGTACAGCTGCTTGTGCTGGTCGGTGGTTGTCACTGCAAACCCAAGCTAACTGTTTCCCCCTGCTTACACTCTTTGTGCTAAGCTAGACTAACCAGCTGCTGGCTGTAGCTTCATATGAGTGGTATCAATCTTCTAATTACGAGCTCTCAGCATGACAGTGAATTAAGAAAGTTGGTATATATACAGCCCTAGTCATGACCTGCTGTATCAACCATTATTACTTATGGCTGCTTTGCATTCTGGTCTTTTCAGAACCCTGATTCTGTTTGACCGCCACCAAAATTAAAAAAGAAAAATACAACTCCCAGCAACAAAATGGATTCCAACATATAATATATGTTTAACAGTGTTTCAAAGAACAAGTCTAAGTAACAATTTGTTTTAATAGATCTGATCAGATGTTCTCACAGTTAAAATACTAGTGCTGAAAACAGGAAACACAGCAACATTGCTATGACAAAGTCAGACAGGGCAAAAAAAAAAAACACAAGCAATCAGATGATCAGACGTGTAATAAACAATGTTGTCCTCTGGGTCATTTGGACCTCAGGACACCAGGAGGGTTAACTCAACAACAGAGAATACTTTCATGTAAACAAAGTCTATTCCAAAACAAATGGGAAAAATTGTAGTAATGGGTTGGACTGAAGTAAAACTAAAGGTGTAACACAGAATTAATTGACAATCTATACTTTATGCTATAAATAAAAGGTAAAAACCCGGCGGGGTCATTTTGACCCCAGAGGACAAAAGCTGTATGCAAATCGGGAGGACATTACAAGGATTAGGCCAGATTTGTCTGACTGTGTTTTTTGTCCCCTCAGCCGTCTTAGTGATATCTCCATGCTCCAGATCACTGCAGTTAAGTTGTTATTAACAATTAAATTAGATTGGATTGGAAACTATGCAAATAGTGTGATGTAACAGAACTAATAATTAGTGTCTACTACATGTAAATGTTCAACATGACCTTCGCTGGTTTTTAACAAGAAATTGGAAAAATGTTTTATAAACCCAAACACAAGAACAAATCGTTATAGACCGCTGGACAGCCCATCATAATTTGGGCTGTCACATGGATGCAGTGTGAAGGCAGAATAAATCAAATAAGACTGAGAAGGTGACAGTGAGGACACTGTGAGGTGTTTTACAAGGATATGAGCACATTTTCTGCCTCAGAACAGTTATACTACCTCAGAATAAATCTCATTTGGGTGTAAAAGCTCCAATAACTGAAGCCATACTCCTGCTCTTTGTCAATGAAGCAGCTCTGGGCTGTAAATCCTGATGACATCACACGGGATAATCTCATTCTCTGGCTTTGAGCTTCAGAGCTGTTCATACTCCCTCTTGATTGAAATGCTCGGGGCTGTGCAAGTGTATATATGGCTTTTCATATTAAGTGGTACTTCTTTTTTTTAAAAATAGCTACTCTCAGAGAAAGGTTAAAAAGGAAATCTTTTGAACGTGACCTGTGCAACACTCACATGAGGTCTTCATGTTGTAAAAGTGTGTGTGTGTTTGTGTGCACATATAAAAGCACTGTTAGTGTAACTTACTGCCAAAACAATTTGAATGTATTTCATGGTGCCTGTTTTCTTTCTGGTTTAAATGACTTATTCAAAAGTATGTGTAATGATTTGTGTAGTGTCTGTGTGTGTGTGTGTGTGTGTGTGTGTGTGTGTGTGTGTGTGTGTGTGTGTGTGTGTGTGTGTACCTTCAGCTGAGTGCGTGTGAGCTCCAGGCTGCGCAATCTGTGTTTACAGCTCTGAAGCTCAGTCTGGAGCTGCTCTGCCCGTGTAGCTCGCTCTCGGGCGCAGTCCAGCTCATCCCGCAGTGCACGCATGCCCCTAACCTCACCCTGCAGAGTACGGTTCTGCAGGCACATATAGACACACACACACACACATTCATGTACCAGTGGGGATGAGGTCAAAAAAGGCTGTGAACAGATCGGGGATGTGCAGCAAAGCAAATGTTGACAAAGTCTAATACAGGATGAAGGAAAGATGAGAAAATGAGAATATGAGAATGAAAGGTCTTCACAAGGATAGAAAGAAAAGGAAAGTATGTTTTATTTACATGAAGGTGCCTCCTGTATTATGTTGTGTCCCCAAATGTTGTAACCTTTGAACATTATTTGAAACACAAAAAGTGTTTGCAAGTGAATTTACCAAAAAAATTAAAAGTGATTCGAAGGAGGCTCCTTCTCTTCTTATGACCTTATGTGACCTCTGGTCATGCCTGTAGCTTTGTGGCTAGTTCAGCTGAAAAAGAAGTTTAACAGCAATATTTGTCTGGACAAAACTGTAAACTGTAACCTGAAAGGGATCAACTTATTGGCTATTAAAAGCCACCTGTGTTTTGGCTGTGCTATAATGTTTTTCAGGCCTAATATACAGTCTATTATAATCGTTGCCAAACTAGTTAAGTTTTATGTGTGATAAAGTCTTTCTCTGTATCCAAAGCGAGGATGTCTCTGGCAGTACGAGTCAGGCTGTGCGTACCTCTTTCTGAAGTTTCTTGAGCTGTTCCTCCATGGTTTGAATCTCCTGCGTATAATCCAAAATCTGATCACCTTTATCTTCCCTAAAAAAAACAAGTCAAACATAAAACCATCAGTGCCAAAAATACAATTACAATTTTTCAGAACAGTATTTTACTTTTGTTTTTATTTTGTTTCATAACATAAGAAGTAGAAGTAGTTTTTTTTTTTTTCTTTCCATTTGTACATATGTGTGTGTCTATATATGTGTTTATATGCAGCATGTATAAAATGTATTTCCTTGCCTATTCTTGTTACAAACTGTGTGTTTGTTTGGGGTGGGAATTGGTCAGGGATGTTTGGGTCTAATATCTTGATACCTTTGTTACTGCTCTACTAAAATAAAATGTGTTTTCAAAAAAAGGAAGTAGAAGTTGAAATATATGTGTATATCCAGAAATAATAATTTGCCAACAGTGACCTTTATGATATAGTCTACATTTAAATACACTGTGTGAATTGGATTATGACTCTGATTCCCTCCTTATTCACAGAGCTTCATGTATTGTGTATAAGTGTAACAAAATCATTTGCACATTTTTCATATTGACCTTTATCGCAACTTTTCTAAAGGTTCTTTTGAGTTTTTCCATCACACACACACTCACAGTTGTTGTTTAAGGCGGCGAAGCTTGGCCTTGCTGTCTGCCAGCTGGAGTGCCAGACCTTGGGGTGGCTCCTCACTGCGACCACCCAGGGGCGCCGTGGTTGCGTCAGCCTGGCCCTCCCGCTCCCGACACAGTTCTGCCATCCTCTGAGAGAGAGAGGGGGAGATGGGGGTGATGGATGTGGCAAGGGACAAAGAGGACGAAGGAAAAGAAAGATTTGGAGGGAGATACAAGATAAAGCATTACAGGAACTAAGAAACATTAACAAGTGGCAGATGCTCAAAAGCCTAACAGACAGTTTGGTATAGTAGTAACGTCTGTTAATTTTGCAGGTACAAAGTCACAGAGTTTGTACACCTCATGGGTTTCAAACGATTGTTGTTCATAATTTAGTCTCTGTGGTCTGTGCAACTTCGACACAACCGCAATACAACATTCAGTTTTTATGGAGTTACATGATTCAAACACAGGAGAGCCAGGTGAACAGCTTATATGAGTCAGTGGAAATTATTTGATCAAAACTTAATATCTTTGCTCTGATCTCTTATTAAGGTTGTAGCAGAAGGTTCAGAATATTATTCACTATTTAAAACAGGTGTTTTTTTAAGAGCTAGGATAGAGTTAAATTAAGAAAATAAGTTAATATATGGGGTAATATCTCAGGTCTTTGTGTTTCATCTGAGTATATCTCAAAACACTTTGACTATAGTCTTTTGTTCAGACAGTGGATGAAACTCCAGTCCACTGACCAATCTTTATGTTAAGCTAAGCAAACAGGCAACTAGCCTCATATTTTATCTTTATTATTTATTATCCAGCACAGACAATGTTCTCATCTAGATCTCAGCAGGAAAAGCAAACAAACATATGTTCCAAAATGTCAATTGTGTGATCGTGTGCACCTCCAGGTGTGTGTCTCTCTGTGCCAGCAGGCTTTGGATCTGTTTGGCCATGGAGCTGAACACCAGCTGTAAGTCTGCTCCATCAACCTCTACCAGCTCCTCCCACCGAAGTGGCAGCACCACGCGAGGATCCTGAGTCACCTGCAGCAAGGACAGTATCTCAACTCTCTATGATAAGATCAATGTACATCTGGGAAACATCTGACACAAAATGGCAGATCTGGGGGACAAACAATCCAGGCAGTGTGAAGGCTGTGTGAATACCAAGCAGAGAGGCATCTGTGTACAACCTGGAAATAAAATCTCACATTTGTTAGGACATGTATCTGGTAGGGAAGTGTGTCCAAAAATGCCTGACTAATGCATGCAAAACTAATGATCATGTAGACAGGTTTGAAATGTCCTCGGGTGGAAGGCATATGAACAGCAAGCAGGGGGTGCATCCATCCACGCAGGAAGAGTACCTCTCACCTCTATGATTTATGAGGCTGAGGAGCCTGGCACAAAAAAGGCTGGTGGGCAACACGCTGTTACTGTAATTCAGACACGCTGGTATGCAGCATGCTGCTTTTGTAATGCCGACAATTATTCATGGGGGGTATTTTTAAAAGAGTACAATTTGCTATTTAGGCTTTATTGGAGAGGAAAGTGGAGAATGACAGAAAATAGATGAAGGAGAGAGGATGATGTGACAGAGGTGGAGGTGGAGAGGTGGACATGAGGGGTGGAGGATCCATCCTACGGTGGCAGCAAGGGGCACCCAGAGGTCCTTCAAAGGCTGCCAGCAGAATAACAAGTAGCTCATTTTCACACTCACTTAAAGCCCCAGTAGAAGGTATAATACGTTCACTCTCTCTGTCCGCGGGCCAGACAGTGAAGAAATTCTTTGCTAAATCATATTTAGGGATAGAAATCCTGTGTCTCCCCTGGATAATAGCCCCTCACAATGACAGCCAGTCGGTAAATGCCTTTTATATTTCAAGGGATCCTTGATTTGATTAATACTTCAACATACCTCCTGGATACAGCTGGCAATGCCTGCCTGGGTCTCAATGTCCAGAGACTGGATCTGCTGAATGAATGTCTCCTTGCTTTCACACTGCAGACACAGAAAGATGAAATCTATGTATGTGTATGTGTCACAAATTTCATCTGTAACTATTTTGATAAGTGATTAATCATTTCAGTCATTTTTCCTGCTCTTTCATTGGTTTATGCCTTTGTAAAGTAAATATTGTTTTGGGCATTGTCATGTGCATCGTACATTAAACAATGATGACAAAAATGAATCAGAAAGTATATTAATACTGAAAATAATGACTAGACGCAGCCCTACAATTATCCTTTTGTTGAATATGAAAGTTAATGTTGCCAACACCCCCAACCTAAAAGCAATAACAAAGAAAAATCGAATAATAATTAATAATAATTTTCACCCTGACAAGAAGGAAAAAGCAGAAAACACAAAGTCTGTGACGCACATTGCATACCAACAAAATAGTTTTGATGGATAGACAATTAACTTTTTTAGTGGGGCAAAAAAAAAGGGTACAATTTGTCCTGAGGGTGGTGCCAGAGGAAAGTCTGCCTTGTTAACTAAATATTAAATGAGACTATAATCTTTAAAGACTCAGCTTTACAGAGTCGGACTTGGATCATCTTTTACACAGTTGATAATGGTAATAATAATAAACTATGAATGAACTATAGCTGACGTAAAATGTTAGATAGAATAAAACAAGTGAGTTGTGAGACTGTCCAGGCATCACAAAGATTTCATTTAAGTCATGACATTAGTTGAATGCTTAGCAGTGACAGATTTAAATAATGGCGGGGTGCAAGCAGTAATTGAGTTCCCACCAACTTGAACCTTGTTAGTGGAAAAGGATAAAAAAGTCAATATGCCTACTGTGAGCAATAATGAGCAGGCCAGAGTGACATAATGTTTAGCATGCTAGCAAAATACTTTTAGAGCATTCATTAGACATTTTGTCCACAGCATTCACAGTCATTTGTTTAAAGCCAATATGTGTGGAAATGTTCAACATTTGCCCCCTGTTGAAATATTAAATGCATACACTGCCTAAAATGTATTAAATCCCCATGTTTTATTGTGATACAACATTGTCACAGTTGATTTAATCTGGCTTATTTGAAACTGTCTTCACAGTGAAAGTTTTAATACTGACCTGACCAAACGTTCCAGTTGGTGCCTGAAACTACACGCAGGTGAGCTTCATTCAACTAATTATGTGACACCAACTGTCTACACTCGTGATGGATATGGTGTGTCCTGTTAAAGGGTGTGAATACATGTTTTTTTATTTTATATGATCTGTTTGCAATTCGACATTAATGCGTCTTTAACCGTTGATCAGCCACAAAAAAGACTGTAAATATATTATTTACACTGTATATTTACACTGGGATTGTCTATAGATTTTCTATAGTAATTTCCCATTACCATTAGATAATTTGAAAGATGCCATAATGAGAGATATCATGTGTGTTGGGCCTTGATGACCACACACACTAGGATGGCTAATGGTGTAAAATACTGCACATCAGGACAAAATACGGATTGCCCACAGGTCCAATAAAATAAGATGTGTGTGTGTGTGTGTGTGTGTGTGTAGGTGTGTGTGTGTGTGTGTGTGTGTGTCGTTATCGACTTTAAAAAAGTGTGACGGTCATTTGAGTGTGTGATCACCTGCACAGCACATCCTAGTATGAGCAGCAGCAGCCGCCTGAGCTCTTCCACGGCTGCCTCTGAGGACAGAAATAATTGTCATCATCATCATCATTATCATCATCATCTTCCACCACCACCATCCTCCCTATCATTATCACCTTAATGTGTTTTACAGATAGCAGAGATATGGACTCGTATATAAAGTATAATTACTTTCTTGCAGCTGGGAGACATGGCACTGATAGGATCATATTGTTATCTTGTACCTGTTAAGGGGTTCTGCCCCAGTATGGCAACATTTGGTAGAGGCATCAGGATCAACTGCTGCATGTCTTCCTAAAGAAAAGAATAAATGTTAAAGAGTTAAGTGAAAGAAAATCTCAAGTGATGGGCTGGCTCATCCTGTCTGTCTGCCCTCAGTGAGCTTGGATAAACAACAATAGAAAAACTTTCCACCAGCCTCCTGCAGTTTGTGGTGTAAACACAGAGCTCATAGACGATAATAATAACTTTTATTATGGTCTCCAATTCAAGGAGGTTTTGTACAAGTTACATATATTATATATATAGCTCATTCACTGTATTCTAAAGTAAGAAATATAAAAATAAAATCAGATGAATGAATAATAACCCTGTAACAAACTCCCTTTAGTGTTTCTATTGTTGCCCTTATGGTTAGAATAAAGGCATAATATGGGTAATGTGACAAAGATCACATTTGCCGTGACTAAAACCAACAAACCAAAGGCTGTCGCCAACAAGCTTGAGTCTGACCTGTACGTGATCATGGCCATTATAATGGATAATTTCAGCTTGTCACAGATGCCTCAGTACTGGCAGTACACAAATGGTTTGATAAAATTTAGTAACCTTACATTGTTTATCCACCACAGAGTTTATGTTTCAACTGTAAAATGTCCATCTTATCTATCTCTTCACAATTCTTTAATAACCAAATTTAAGAGGTTCAGAATATTAGTTTATAATATGTACACATTTCAAGTCTGACCAAATATTGTTCACTTGTAGCTGCCAAAAAAAGACTTCATTGCAGATGCTTAGTTCAAGTTAAAAAAGCAAATATATATATATATTTTTTCACTGGTGATAATAATAAAATTAATGTCTGAATTCACACAGGGTCATTTAAATAGAACAGAGTTTTATTAGTACCTGTGATTTTCCTCCTATTACAAGTCAAGATGTCTCCAATGAAAAGGACCTTTTGGCCAATTGATATCTGATTTTTGTGACTAAGCTTTATAACTTAGTCACATTTTTTATTTAAAGGCTTAATCTCAGCAAACATGCTTAAACCTGGACCAGCTTAGAACAGATTTACTGAAGCTTTTGCTAAATTTTCACTCTTCTGTGGACCTGAGCTGTCATGTATAATATTTCATAATATAATGTATGACCAGTTTTACCTTATCATTAATTCAGTCAACTTGTTATAAAATGTTTAAGTATCTAATATTAATCTGATCATTCAGGCTATATTGGTTTACTGTAGTTGTGTCAATAAAATGTTAGTTTGTTTAATACAGTGGTTTTGATGATAGTAATTTTGAATGCTCCATTTAAATAAATATCACGTAAAGTTATTATACAAACACAGTTTTAGCTGGCATTGTTGGTTATAGTCACGTAGTCACTGATCTCACCTGAGGGTTTGTGTTTAATACAAAAAAGCTGTTTTGTTTCCAAATTAAAACATAATTTAAATATTTACTAAAGCTATTCTTCTCAAAGATGAGAGGGCACATAACCTTTCAAGCTAAATGGACTAAAACGGTCCAATATCCTCTAAATAAGCTCTTAACTGGATATTTTTTTGTGTGTGGTTCTGTGCTGAAAAAGCATTTATAATATGTTAAGGAGGGATTTGGGTGATTCAGGAGCAGCAGAAGGCTTACCAACACTGTGGTCAGTTTGTTTTAGCAAGTTGTAATTTACATTTTGTGATTTTGGACAGATCTTCTGGCTGGATTATAAATGAAGATGAATACGCCTCAGACGTTCCGTGTCCAGAAACCTGGCTTTACAACAACAACATTTGTCATGTGGACCTGCAGTGCGTTGCTCCTCAAGTCACGTGCCTGATGCTTTATTAATTTACTTACTTAAACTCAGAAAAAGACCAGAACAACATCCCTGTTAATTAAAAATGTTTCTGTCAAAGAGCCACACACTGACGTTGTTGGACAGCTCCTTCAACCAACTGCTCTGAAAGCCTGTCCACATCCTCCTGCGATCCACTAATGCAAAACCACCAGAGCATGCGCATGTAGCAAGTCACAACTGACAGCTCTCTCTGCTGCTTACTGTAATTTATAGACTGTACAGTGAAAGAGGAAATGTAATAAGAGGCAGGCACTCTTTTCAGTAACCCCATCACCTGAAGTTTCTGTTTAGGATATTAGCTTTGTGTTGGTCAATGTACAGCTCGTGGTTCATGATGCCAAACAGACTGCTGCAAGAGATTAGCCTTGAGAGCAATTATATAGAAGCTGCTTGTTATTGTTGGAACACTCACTTCCTCTCCTCAACAATTCCCCCTGTAGCATCGCACAGCCAAAATACATATCGGGTGGTGTTTGCTCAAATCCTTCCAGTGCTATATTTTGTACATCATCATTTGGTACAATTATATACCGTGCTTAAGTAAGAGCTTAACAATATGAGTAATACATGGTGCAATCATCTGTGCTATGCTATGATTTCCAGGCCAGTTCCTCTTCAGATTTATTTCTAGAGGACGACAACTTTTTCCAGTGAGTGATATTTTAGAGAAAAACAGAGAATTAGCCTTATATCCCTCAGTGAGTCTGCCTCTGAAAACAATCTAGTATTGTTAACAGTACTCCTGAATTTGAAGTAACATTTTTCATCACACTGCTAGCTGCAGTGGTGAAGAGGATTAAAATCCATCTGCAACATTATCCTTTCTGTCAATAATCCCACTTTATGTTGTTAGGATTGGTGCTGGTTTCCATTTTACCCACAGAAAAAAAAAACCTGTGTCTTTATGTACGTGCATGCGTAGACCAGCTTTAATCTGAAGATTTTTATGTTAATTCAAACATCATTTATTTAATGTAGAGTAGCCTTAAAAATATCACGGTTCACTGAGGACAGACATCTTTACATGAGGAGGAGGTCAATAAATTAGTGGGCAGGAGAAATTAACATTTAAGATCCCATTAACAGAAGACTACTGTAGGTGTCACCATTAAGAGGCATTAAAGGCTTTTAGGGGGATAGAATAGAATAGAATAGAATAGAATAGAATAGAATAGAATAGAATAGAAAAAAGGAAGGACAAGAGAACAAACATAGAAGAACCGAACAGGACAGAATAGAATAAACACGATGGGATAGAAGACCAAAGAAGGGAACAAAAATAGAAGAAGCAGAAAACAATAGAATATAAAACTAGATTAGACAAAACTATACGATGCAGACAACAGAAAATATTTGAACCTAACTCACCCTTCAATCCCACCACCAAGTGAACAAGTAAAATAAGGTGAAACCATACAACCACACCCCTTGTGCCAATTACCAGAAATTAAAGTGATCCAGCTACATACACACCGAGTCGGAACCGGGTCGCTGCAGTAAAGATTTAGCTTTTCATATGTGGGACTCTAAGGCACCCCCATTTATGAGTATTTTCTTATCCACCTTTTATATTGTGAATTTCCCCAGTGTGGGATCAACAAAGTTGATCTCATCTCATCTCATTTTATCTTATTCTATCTTATCTTAAGAAACGAGAAGAAACATAGACTAGAATCACACAAATGGAATATAACACAGAATATAATAGAATAACCTAACTCTATAATACAACTGAACAAACAATAGAATACAACTGAGTGGAGTTCAACTGAAGCAATATACAGAATAGAATAAAATAGAACAAGGACACATGCAGAACAGACTGGAATAGCAGCAAAGAAACACAATAGAAGAGAGAAGAACAAACAGGATACAATAGAAGAAAAGAAACACAATACTAAGTGACACTAGTGCTTTGAGATGAGACTACAGGATAGATGAGTGTGCACTGTAAATAGAAGACTGTTGCTGTGGCTTACACTCACCACACACACTATCAATGAACACACACACACACAAACACACACACTCACACATACATACACTCACAGAAACACATACACAGCAAAACCATGTTAAAAAAAATACAGTGAGAAGTAAAAATAAGTAAAACTGTTTAAACCAACATGGAACTAAACGTCCACAGCGACAGTGGAGTCTATTCTGAGAGCACCGGGTGAAAGTCTAGTGTAACGCCGACTGATAGAGTCTCCCAATTATCGCCAGTGTTTTTTGTGCTGTTTTGAGCTTTCAAGGGACATCAGTGATTCACTGAAAATTAGGAAGTGAAACCTTGTAGACTCGTGTTCTGTTATGCTGTGTGACAAGCAAAGTAAAGCATGTTCAGTCCACCTGACTGCAGCTTGGGGAGGTTGTCTTTGCTGAGAACAGAGGCTTCTGAATCATCCTCCAGGGAAAGAATTGTGTCATTTCCTTTAATGCCACAGGCGCCCGCAATGCACATTATGAAATGCATGATACTGCTATTTGATAGATTTTTATTCACGTTCCTTCCTCGAGCCCCTAGCCACAAATGTAGCTAAAAAATTCAGCTCACCACTCCTCTGCTTTCTCTCACCCCATTTGGCTGATAATAAGCAGGGACACGTCTTCTGAGGATGGAAACATTTTTTGTGTTTCAGCTCCTCTTTTGTGCAAATGCTCTGCACCCCCTGCATACACTTTAAACTTTCTACAATATCCTCAGGCAAAATATTTCTGTGTTGAGACTGATGGTTAAGGTTTTTTTTTTTACTACGTTATAGCAAGACAACAGCTTCTCCAGCCATCCTTCATCACCACCTCTCCATCACCATTTGTTGTGGCCCTGAGTTATGTTTTAGGTAGGGTTTTTTTTCAAGATGTTTTTATTTATAATGAGCTGCAAGTCATTTCAGTTAATCCCCCCAAAAAACCTATTACACCAGTGTTTTGTGGAACTATTTAAAACTATGCAAGACTTTTTACAGCTCAATCCAGAGTCAGATATTTTCCAAATGATTGCGTAGTCTGTGTCAGAGGTTTGCCTCAGTAGTTTACCTCTCTGTGTAATGAGTTTGCCTTACTGCTGAGGGCTTGTTCAGGTCTTACTTACAGAGACAAAACTACAATAAACATGGCTCAAAGGAATAGAATATCAGATGAGAAACTTAACATTACTCTCACATCTGTAGACTAGGGTAAAGCTAGCAACTTAGCATAAAGGCGGAAAACAGCAAGCCTATTAAACGCTCACTAACTAACACATTGCACCTTGTTAAAAATGTAAAAAAAAAAATTTAAAAGTTGTAGCATTTATAGCTTGTTGCTATTTTCTGTACTCTGACTCCAGAAAACAAAATATAGTGTGTTAATTAGTGAACCCCAAAGGTGCTGGTAGAAGGTAACTGTGCTGTGCTATGGTAGCCAACTGCTGGTTGTAGCGTCATAACTTCTTTCTGCAAGAAAGTGATTAAGCATATATTCCAAAACACTGAAAGTACACGTGAATGCTGAGTGTGCCTGACTGGATCACAGACCTCCTGCCTACCAGAGGCAGGATGTAAAGCTGGGGAAACATGCCTGTCAGCACCGCACCCCCCACGGGCAGTGTCCCTTCCCCTCTGCTCTTCTCCCTGTATACCAACAGCTGCACCCCAAGTCATCCGTCTATTAAAC
This sequence comes from Larimichthys crocea, assembly GCF_000972845.2. Classification (NCBI taxonomy): domain Eukaryota; kingdom Metazoa; phylum Chordata; class Actinopteri; family Sciaenidae; genus Larimichthys; species Larimichthys crocea. The sequence goes on from NC_040011.1 coordinate 28,496,431, forward strand.
TCCTGAGGTTGGTGGATCAGACCACCACCACTGGGCTCACCTAGGATGAGAAATGAGAGTCTGCCAACTCAGACTGACTGTTTGGTGACTTGGTGCATTCACAGCAACTTGGTGCTCGACACTCTAAAGGCAGTGGCAATTGTTGTGGACTTCAGAAAGAACCCAGTCTCTTTCCCCTTCACCTTATATGACTCCCCAATCAACACTGTGGAGTATTTCTACTCTGGGAATACGTCTGGGCAGCATCATTATCCAGGATCACAAATTGGAGCCAAACATCAGCACCCTCATCAAGGAAGCTCAGCAGAGGATGTACTTCCTGCGGCAGCTAAAGAAAATCAATCTGCCGAAGACAATGAAGACTTCTACACCTCCATCATTAAGTCCATCTTCACCTGCTTCATCACCATCTGGTGCGTTGCTGCCACTGCCAAGGACAAGGCCAGACTGCAGCATTTCATTTGCTATGCTGAGAAGGTGCTACAATCTTCCATCTCTTTAGAACCTGTATGCCTCCAGGAGCCTGGTGCGTGCAGAAAAAACTGTGGCTGACCCCTCCTAGCCTGGACAACCTCACACCAAAAGAGTTTTTTCTCGACTGCAGCTGGCTTCATCAACAAGGCCCAGGGCCCCCTCTGACTCTGAACTGCACCCCCTTATAGGGTAGTACACATTATATTAAAAAATAAAAAAAAGTATTTGCATATTTATGAACATCCTAATCCAGAGATTTCTCTGCTCAAACATACACATCACACCTACTACTGCCTGTGAGCACTGTTGCACTGTTATGGCAGAATAGCCATGAAGCATGTATGGGAATGAATACAAAACAATTCAGTATAGGACAGTATAATATATACATTTAGCCTTTTCCCTGATGGTGTGAGTATGTTGCTAAAGTTAGTTGTATTTAGAAATGAATGAATGGCTATATATAAGCTAATACGCAACTGCTATAAACAAACAAAAACATCACACTGAAAAGCTCTAATGGTCTGAGGGTTAGGGTTAGGGTTGCAAAGTTGGCTGAGAATTCTCCATGGGTGCAACACCTTTCACATTACACGTATCCGTTAGTATAAAAATACTGCCTAAAATAAAATATGTAAAAACTGCACAAGAAGGCGTTTAAAAAGAGATCAAGGTTAACAGGAAATTTTTGTTACATCCATTGTACTCATAAACTCATAAACAAATTCTATCTCAATAATTAATAACAGTGAGCAAATAGGCTGAAAGCTCCTTATATTACCAATGTGTTTCATCCATTTTACAGTGGAAATGTTTAAAACTATTCAAACCTGTGCATGTTCTATTGACTCTCACACCACTCCTGATTTCCCTCCTTTTGATCTGATGTAACAGCTCAAAAATCATCCTCCTCCCCCTCTAATGACAATCCCTTACCTGGTAAAAGGCTCTGAGGTGTCGATTTAATATAGAAAAATTCTGGACTCTCGGCATGGGATCATCTCTTTCACTGTCGTACAGCCGCTCCATCTTGGGGTTGGGGTCTCTGAGATGAATGCACAAAAAAAAAAGAACTGCGGTGAATTTACTGCAGCTTGATCAAACAGCCAAGCACCACATCTCATCAGATGAGAAATCCTTATGCAACAGTGCATTTAAGCAGAGAGTGAATAAAATTTTAATGAGCCTGAGAAGCAGGCAGTGTGAATCCACATGCAATTATTTGTTGAAATAACGTGGCTTAGGTCAGGCCAAATCAATCAGCTGTTCAGCAAATACTGACTAAGATCTTGTCTTGCCAGTTGAGAGAGAAAAGTTTTTATCCTGCTGAAATTTGAACATGAAGATAATGAATTCATTAAAGATGATTAACAGGCTGGCACATATGCAGAAACCCATTTCATGATTCACTGGAAATTAGTGCAAATCTGAATGAGTCATATATTTATACCATCCTTTCACACAGGCTGCAAAAAGCGGGGTTACAAAAGGGATGTAATGAATGTCACATCAAATTTTATTCAAGCATCAAAAACAATTCTGTAGCCATGCAATGACAATAACAATGCTAACATGCCACTGTGAAGAAGGTATGTTTACCATGTCTACCATCTTAGTTTGACATGTTAGTATGCTAACATTTGTTTTTTGTTATCAGAAATGTTAGGCTATCAGGGGATCACCAAAGTAAAGGCAATCAATCATACAGCTGTCGAGACATTTTGTTAGAAAGTGCAAACTTATGTTAGAGGTTAATAGAAAAGTAGGATAGTAGTAGGGTTTATCCTCTGAGGACCATGAATATCTGTACAAGATTTCACGGCAATCCATCCAACAGCTGATTTTTCGATGGATCAGACTGGCATCCCCAAAAGCACTCTGCTCTATGGCTAAAATGTCATTGCCACTTAGACTCTAGTTGACATAAGTCACTTTTTTTGACAACTTGCAATTTGGCTTAACAGAAAATACATGGCTTAAGACTCGACTTGGACTTTCTGACAGACTCAAACATGAAACTTTTGTTGTTTGGTTCTATGTCTGTGAGGCCTGATGTTAGCTAACATGAGCCAGATACAATCTAATGTCTCATAGCTCTGTAGCTAACTAATCTTGGCCTGATAACGAGTGATAAAAAAGTGACCCCAATGAAGCACTCGACTTGTCTTGACTTTACTTGCCCAAGAAATAAAATGACTTGGTATTTGCTTAGAAAATGGGCCAAATGAATTCTGCTAAAAACCAAGTCATACCAAAAATTGGTATTTTAGTTTAATTTGAGAATGGGCTGTGGGCTCATTGCCCAATTTTGATTTTCCACATTTAATTTTTCCACAATTGACTGAAAGTTATTCATTAATAATTAGTTAGATTTCAATAAAAAGGGAAATGTCCTGACATTTTGTTCATCACATTAGTTCTTTCCCTTGTCCAGTCGCACTGCTGCAAGTCAATGAAGCCAGAAAATGTTGATCAATCTTACATGACCCTCATGACCTCATTGAGGAAAATTCCATTGGTCAGCCTCATGTAGCCATCCCGGGCACTCTGGGAAGTTGAGTTTACTTCCATGTATTGGCTGTAAAGTGGGATGCCGTCCTCCCTCTCCACCATCTTCTCAAACAGCTGAACCTGTGAGAGACAGCAAGGGATTATGTTGTGTATGGATTGAGTGTGTAGCAGGAGGTGGACACAGACTAGGTAGACAGACACGGGAAAAGAAAGTAGGTACAAGACAAGATAGAGGGAGATGGAGAGATGCAAACATTTTCACACAGGAAGCCGCTTGAGTCGGCCCACCTGTCTGGACAGGTGGGATCTGTGCTCTCACACTGGGAAGCACTTCACAGTGACAGGCAGCCAAGCAGGACCGCAGCCAAGGTCTCTCTCTGCTAAGAAGAGCTGTGCCAATGTAAACTGCAATATAATGAGGTTTATTCCCACCTGCACCTTCTAAAAACTGCACTGTCGGTAAACAGAGTAACAAGCCGAGTTGGTTCAGCTGATAAGGTGAAGCAAAGCACTTGGAGACCCTGGGTGACAGGGTAAACACAGAGAGCGGGTACAGTGGATGTCCTTCAGCATTGTGTAAAGCAGGGTGAAAGTTCTCGCATCAGTGAATAACCACCCTGCTCAAGTGCCCTTCAGCAAATGCTAACCTCTGGCAGATGCAGGCTGACTGTTGTACCTGACCTCTGACCCCCCCCCTTGCAGGAGGGCTACAATAAAGAGATTTACCCCTTTAAATACATGATCACATTATATCATTAATACTGTTCATTGACCAGAAGGGGGAAAAAACAATCCCCTTGGGCTGATTGGTTTCCCATGTGGAAAACCCAGCTGGAAATCCAGTCTGTTACAAACCCAACAAATCTCGAACAGATTTCACTGACTCTATTCTGTTGAACACACACAGTAGATAACTTTGTATTATTTTCAAGTCAGAGACAGCCCAAGGACACGGAAGTTTCAAGGCTAGGAGAGAAAAAAAAAAAGCTGGTCATTAAGTGACGAGGGAAGCTGCCAAAAGGAGAAGTGGGGTGTTTGTGTTGCTGAACACAATAGCAAGAAAATGGTATCTAGGCTGTTATTTCAGTGTGTTTTCAACTCCTGCTTTTATATTTATTTGAGTGAATAGTAGACTGCTGTAAAGGATGCCGTGTCATAATTATTTGTGACTGGAAATATTACTGCAAAACTGATCCAATCCAATGCAGATTTCTTCACATTTTCAACAAAATCTGCCGGTTTTCTTCTCCCTTCTCTCTCTTTCTCTTTCTCTCTGTCTCTAGAAATGATGACCTTTTCTCTAACTGAAAGTGATAAATGATAAATGACGTACCCATTGCGCCAACGCACTTTCCATGAATTCCTCTATTATCTCCATAATGTTAGAGTCCATTGTTGTGTTAGGAGAGGTGTGAAACACTACAGAAGACAGCTAATTAAAAGTATTATCAACGCTATGGGTAAAATGAATCAAAGAGAGAGAATCCATCTTGTGTCAAAGTGAAGTAGTTTGACATTTCTGTGGCCCTTCCCCTCCCTCCACCTCTCTTGTCTTCTTCCTCTCTCGTGTGTGTCAGTTAGTTTCATTGCAAAACCACACCGGAATTTTCAAAACGCACATTGTCTCTCTCTCTCTTTACATAATCACACGCCCTCCACACGTCGGTTGCACACAGAAGTAACACATACAGCGTGACTACAACTATAGAAAAACTGACTCCAAAGATATATCACCACAGGACTCAGTATGACAAGTCATCTATATGTTTAAAGGCTGCCTGGACATGCTTTTATCTTCCATTGCAGACACATGTTGCATGTGTGAATTGTATGTTTCAAACAGCATGTTATCTACATGAACCCTCCTCATTATTATAGTTGTCAGCGCTGTCACTGTTGCTCCAGGTCCTCATTAAATCCAATTCACTGTGCAATAGCGACCTCTGCTGGTTCACACTTTAAGTTCCTGTTTATTTAAAAATGCATGACATCATTTTCCAAAAATCACTGAGGGGAAGTGTAAACAGCCCCCGCTCGTATTTTTGGTCACTTCACATCCTGTGACGAGAACACGATTTTAAGATATGATGTCTGTTTCTGTAGATTGAATGTGAGTTTATAGTTGTATACCATTATTTGTTTTTATTTTTATGTACCCATTCGTGAACCCAGATGGTCAATAGATGTCTTCTTTCACTTAATTAGTAAATCATTTTAAAACCAATACTGAAAAATGTGTCGGCAGATGTATCTTTTTTTAATTTGTGTTTGATATTCATTTTTGTTCTGTTTTTAAATTAAGAAACCATATGTATTACTGTAATATTAATCATAAAATGTTAATAGGTAATCTGTATGAAGGATGTGCAGCCTGAATTCAAATGTTCAACCTCACCCCTCTGAAAACATTTTTTAATTAAAGAAACCGCTGAAATCTGCTAGTTATGAATAAAATAAAACATTCATTGACCTTATTCTGTGATAGAGTTTTATTCAAGAAGAATGAGCACACATTGGAGATACCTGTAGCTAGGACAGATCACCATGATATAGTCTTTGCAAATAAAAAGCATTTAAAAACTGTTTTGCTTTATAAAATAACCTCCAACATGTTGTGTCAGTGTGCTGTTGAGTGCGTTCCTGTGTGCTGTCAGTATGGCTGATATTGCTTGTGCAGCAGTCCATGGATTAACTATTCCAGGATTATCAGATTGTTTCAGAGCTGCCAGAATAGACAGGATGACAGCTTCATATAGGGCATCACACTCTCTCACACACACACACACATACAAACACACACACTTAATCCAACCCTGCTTACTGAACTTAGGTAACCCATACTTTGAATTTGCTCCTCTAAAATGTTGCATGTACAAAAAAAGGCAGACTCTTCTTAGCAGTTAAAAACTTCTACTTTTAATATATGATTAATGTGCGTTGCCATTCTCAACAAGTTCCTAAGCATTTCATTGCAGTTTAGTACAAACTCTACAGTTGGGAGATGAATAATACAAATGCAAAAGGGATGAACATCGAGCATTGTTACCAAATTTGAGCCAAATGTCAAAACATTTTTACTGTTTACAACAAAAAGTACTACGTATACATCTCCTGAACAGGTTCTCTGATGGTTATAAATTCATGACGCCATGCACTGAGGAGATGTTTGTTTTGTTGTCTGTGCAGGGTCTGATAAAATCCCCTATGTGTTGCCTTGTTTTGGCCATGTGGCTGCTGCATTGGTGGAGTGTAAATCAAGCCTAAACTCAACAGGTGTTCTCCCAGCCACCAATCAACTCACACAACCAAGAAACTTTGAAGACACACCCCCCACCCCCTGCATTCATTCCTCCATTGCTTATATTCCAATAATTTCCCCCTCTAGCTGGCAGGAGTTGGGGAAGCAGCCTTCTCAGTGTTATCAGTTGTTTCTGCAGCCTGGTCAACCTGCCCGAACTTAAGCAGGGTGAGGATGTTGGTTTTGATTTCCTCAAAGGTTTCCTTCACACCCTTCTCCAGGAGATAACCCTCAGTGTCTTCCTCTGGGTTCTCCAGAGCCATGGCTGCTTCCACAGCTGTCTGCAGGTACCTCAGGCTCAGAAACACTGATATCTGGACAGAAAGATACAAAAAAGATGCTGTAAAAAACTGCATCTAAAATCAGTCAGCGTGCAGTGTGTGTCATCAAATCAGATGGTCAAAAGGATGTGACAGGCTCATAAAAAACTAAAGAGAAGCAGACCGATATCATGTAAAGGAAGTCTTGATGATTTCCTGCCACAAATGTATTTAGGTCATGATTGTTATGACCTTGATCACTAAGTTATAAAGTGTACATTGCTAGCCTTTGTGTACTTTGTGAACCACAAAGACACATTTCCATTGCCTTGCAACAACAAAGATATTTTCTGATTTGAATTCAGTAGTGATGTTGACTTTCGCCATGATCACATCTATAATTTCATTTTTCTGCAAGATTGCATGCATGAAGATAAGTCAGTTTGCTAAAAATATACTACAATATTCATATAATATATGAATATTATTGCATGTGTGGGGGCTGTCAGTGAAGGGAAAGTGTGCACTATTTATTTATTTATTTATGGGGCTGTTGTTTTTTTGTAGAAAATGGTGTGTGAGATTATTTTTCCATCAACATATTCATGTTAAATGTTAGGGTTAAAGTTAGGCTACACCATTTTAAGATGTGTTTTTTCTAAACAAAAAGGAAAAATAAGGGTCCAATCCACCATCCCAACCCCAATTATTTTCATACAGTCCCTTACATAAAATAGGTTCACATCCCCAAACAATAAAGATGAACACTGCTGCAGTTCAAATAAAAACAAATAAATTGGTTTTGAGACAATCATTGTTGTATAACTTCATTTCATTCGTCTTGTTTCTTCTTTTGTTTGGCTCCATGATTCAAAGCAGGTTTTGGCTTTTGCTTGAAAATCCTAGACCTTACAGCTCGGCTTGAGGTCTTGTTAACTCTTCACATGGTAACCATAAAAAAAACACCATACTGAGCTGCAAGTATAGGATGTGTGATGAGCTGTAGGCGGTGTGTAATGATGCACTGTTAAACATGTGTATGAGTGTCCTGTTCCAGCCTGAGGTCTTGTTTGTTATTTTGGAGAGAATGTGCCATCAATAGTGTTATTTGACAAAGGACTGAATGTGCATGGCCATTGATTAGAAAGACAGAAATCAATGTGTCAGTCAGGGTTTCATCTGTGCGCCTGTAGACAACATTTATTTGAAATACTGGGGATTTTGTCAAAAATTTTCCACAGCAGGTGCCTGGAGGAGCAAACATCACAGAATTTGAAATATTCAGACCAATCAATGCCCTTACCTACCCTATTTTACAGTGCTCATCATATATCCTACCTGTATTAAGATGACTGACAGCACACCAGGACCAGTTGAATTCATCAATTCCATGTAGTAGTCGATCAGAGCCTGCCTGCAGCCGCGCTTGTGCAGGTTGAGTTCCTCTGATTGGTAATCATAGCTGTGGTGGGCGCTGTTATCCGTCAAGTGGTACTGCAGACAGGGACGGGGGGAGGCCGGGTTACAGCAGCTGAAAGGAACTGCGTCCAAGAGGTAACGACCATCCACATTACTCCGGATACGACTAGAGACAGAAGAGGGAAAGGATAGCAAGAAAAGAGACGAAACGGATTAGAAATGGGTGAGGAGTAAGAAGACAGACAAAGAAATGAAATAAAGAAGAGAAGATAGAAAGTGAGTACATTTTACTGAAGATAAAGCACAGAAAATATTATTTTCAGACAGGTTAAAGGCCTGACTTTTTCTCAACACACACTTAACATTTGTGAGAAATGAGCCGTGCCTCTACCCAAGTGTCATCATGTCATAACCCTTCTGTTTTCTCATTCCTTTTCACTTATTTAATCTTTGACCAACCTTTCTTTGCGTGCTTTATAACCAACCTTTCCATCCATTTCTGTCATTCTATTCAAAAGTAAAGGCCAGATCTATTTTTAATACACTCCACCTCTACCTTCACATCATTCTTTGTCTCCCAGTGTCTCTCCATTCTTCCTCTATAACATATCACTTGACCTTTTTGGATGTGAAGTCTACTTATCTGTCATTCATCTTGACCTCTCTTTTCTTTCCTGTACCATAAAGCTCCCATCAAGTATAATTTCTTCTCTTTCTAGTTCATCATCTCATAATCTGCTCATCACTCACTCCTTGACTTCCTTGGAGGTGAAGTCCAGGTATCTGTTGCTGACCCACTGAACTTCAAACCAATCCTTGAAGTTGTTATTTCCACAACACTGAAACTCCATCTGCAGACTGTCGATGGTCTCTTTCTGAAAACAGCGGCCAGGTACATCTGTGTCCTTGTAGAATCGAATACCATTCCTCAGACCCACCTGACAATGGAGAGAGAGATGACAAGAGGAAGAAGATGTGACAGCAGATGTTTTGAAGAAAGGTTTTACTGCACTGTATGTCAGAAATCAGATGTTTAGTCTAATTTGTGAACTATTTTAATCAAATAATGTCTGATTAGTTTGGTCTAATTCCTATATATTGTAAATTAATTAATTGAGAACCTTTAAAGATTTACAAACGTTTGATTTTGAGGGCTGGTTTTATTGCACTATTTAAAGAAAGTGAGAGCTCCAATCCTCACTGTATTGTTGGTTAAATGTTTTTTGAAATACATTTAAAAGAGTGTTTGTTTAAAGACAACAGAACATAGTGAATGTTTCTAACAAATGCACACATTTTATTCTTATCTGCACCCAAAGAAAAACAGAGCAAACCCTTTCTCTCTCGTCCAAGCCCCCTAAACTCTTTCATTTAGACAGCTGGCTGGTTATCTCAACCACAGCAACTTAGGAAGGAGCAGGTTTCGGTTTGTGTTTTGCTTGAGGATCTGAAAACACCATCCTGATAAGAGACATATCTCTTTAACACACTGCAGTACTGAAACCTACTCTACCATTTGACTTGTCACACTCTATTCAGTACCCAACTTAGTGACCCCACCTTCAGTGACTCCTCCAGGCTTCCTTGCAGGGCATAGCTGAGCACCACAACGGTGATGAGCAGAAGACATATCAGTACCGCTACCGCAAACCAAGCCAACAGGAGAACCTTCCAGCGGGGGAAGCGACTTGCATCCAAAGAGTCCTGACACACGCGTGTGGCAACCCAATTTGTGCCGATGGAGGCCAGGCCCACCATCATCAGGATGTTGGGTACCACATGGACCTCTGTGTTGTCCATTACCTCAAAAAAAAAAAAAAAAGAAGAGCACAATCAAAGATGATAGCAGCCACATGAGCAGCAGCCAACTGCAGTCATTTCCTCTACCCACTTTAGTCATAATAATCCTGTATTCAATTAGCCTCTATCTATTCTACAAATGACCTTGGCAGCCAAGTGATTCAATTAGCTGCTGATATACTGGATGCAATGACTAGTATGGAAATATGATGAGCAATTTATTTTAATGTCTCGGTAACAGCAAAAGTCAATTAAGGACTGAGTTTATTATTGGCTGAAGATTCAAAAGCATGCCGGTCATAAAAAACACCTTTGCCCCATTGTTGTTTTAAAATGACCATTAAAAAGACTCGTTGTGTGATATCTAACCAGCCAAATGTAGATTAAGACAAATAATTTAATAAATTTCTCGTTGAGAAGAAATAATTTCTGCTCTGTGTAGAGTAATCTGTTATCAACTATTTGTACAAGTTAAGTAAGAAGTTATAGGTCTGCCTAACAACTATACAAGAGGGTGCTGAGATAGAATGACTATACTCTCCACTCCTGTGAATCAATCTGTACGATCCTTTAGCTTCCTGACACGCAACTCTACACTAACTCAATAACACTTTGCTACACAATTAAGAGATTGCAGAATCTGGTTCTCTCACTGCAGATCAATAAATATCTAAAGGCATGTGTCCATGGCCTGCAGCTTTCCTGTGCAGCACTCTGAATATCAATGCATCTGATCTATCCAAATCAATCAGTGATCAATCCAACCCAGTGACTGGTTGGGTTGAACAAATGTACCAACCAGTCTTGTAAAGGTCATGACCTTCACCTGTTGGTCACGTTACCTAAATTCAATACATACACACCACATTGACTTTGGAAAAAAATGTTGATTTAAATACACAACATTCTCATGACTGAACACACATGAGTCACTGTGTATGTTTACATTAGTATTTTGTGTGCTGGGTGTTTGTATTTGTAAGCTGTTAGGCTAAGTTTGCATAAAAATCACTGATAAGCAACGGGCGGCAGAGCAAACTCGGTAAACAACCACGAGCAAAGGCAAAAGTCTGAGCATACAAACAGTGTTTTTAGACTTGGCCCTCCAGTCTTTATAGTAACATTGCATTCATTTGTTTGTTTGTGTGTATGTGAGTGTTTTTCTCTCTCTCTTTCTACCTCGGCCCTGCGGACCAGCTCTGTCTTAAGGTAAACCCCCAGACAAAAGACGAAGGTCCCAGACATCACTGCAACCCAGGACAGCAGCCACAGGCCCTGGGCCAAACGCACCCGCTGCTGTAAGGTGAAATTCTTCTTCAACAGCACCATGGTTCACTACGTTGCACCGATCAACACAAATATGCGAGAGAAAAGCAAGAGAAAGAGAGCAGAGGGAAGAGAGAAGAGGGATTCAGTAAATTCTCAAAAATGTGTTAAATCCAGAGGAGGCAAGCAGCTTGTAAAGAAACAAACCCTACAGAGGTCAGAGGTGGTTTCAATGTTGCAGAAACACAGTGGTCAGTGAAGGCCTTGCTCGTGTTATTTAGTGAGTTATTAGCAGGTTGAGCTCATCAAAGTTGTTCCAGGTGGAGGGGATAAGCAGGTAGATCCCTTAGATGGTGAAAGGACAGTCGACCTCAGAGGATAATCCAAAAGCTTTCACTTGAATGCAAAACTTGTCCCAAAAAGAAGTCTTATAATCCAAATCAGGGCAGCAAAACCAGTGGAAAATGTGAGAAAGTTGTCAAATAATGAAGTAAGGAAGAAAACTGATATTCCTTTTTCCAGAGATGGCAGGTTTTCCCCTCAAGTTGATCAATCGCACCACTGTAGCCCCCCCTTCAAGCTGATATTAATGATTTCTTCCTCTTAATGTGATGCTGTCTTTTGATGGCACCCCTATGGGTCTGTGCATGTGCGGCGCCCCCCTAAACCCCTGCACCCATGGTTGGAGGACACAGAGACTGGCCAAAGTCGAGAGTCTGGAACCGTAATCCCCCAACAGAGTCTCTGGGATCCTATTAATGTCCAGGGGCCAATGGGAAAGCAGGCCAGTGTCTGATCAGCAAACTTGTTTTGATAGACACTTAGTATGGGAGGGACTGTTGAACTATTTTGACAGGTGGACTTACCTGAACAGTGATCAGCACAGGCTGAGCACTATGGTTGCCTCTAGACACAGTTAGCAGAGGCTAAATGGTAGCATGAGATATGGGAGTGGGGGCAATAAGCAAGCAAATATATTTTATCGTCAGTAATATTAAATGTTTTGTCATATAATAAGGCAAAGATACAAAACAGGTAAAAAAAAATTAAGGAAAGATGAGACAAGATAACAAATGTAGATCCTTCCGCTCGTGCACTACTTGATACTGTCAATCAAATGATATACAATCATGCTCTGTGGCATGTATAGAAATGTTGGTTTATAACAAGAGGAAAAGATTTACATGAGTTTGAAAGAGGGTTTATTGCTGGTGCACAGTTGGCATGAGCTTTAATCATGAAGACTGTTCAGTTGGTTATGTTTCAATAGGAGCAGTGACTGAAGTAACATCTGCATAGATATATGGGAAAGACGTCAGTAAATAAGGTCGGACATTGTTGTCGACCCTGTGCCATATGTAAGGACAAAGAAAAGCAACTCTATCTCAGGTGACTGAGAATATCAGTACAGGCCAAGAGCTAAAACAGTCTGGTGATAATTACACAGAGAACATATTATAATAGGGTTGCAGTGCATAAACCCCTCATTACAAATGGGAATGCTCATTTGAAGCACTGGTCTACAGAGGTGTGGACGCAAGTGATATGTTCAGATGAGTCATCCTTCACCATATATTTAAGAAGTGGGCGAGTGCATGTGTGTCGTACACCAAGAGAACAGTACAGGCCTAAATAGTTGACCTATAAATGAGGGGCTCTGTTATGCTGTGAGGGGTATTTTTCTGGCATGATTTGGGTCGACTTGTCCCCTTAGAGGAAAAGGTCACTGCAAATTCAATACAGAGTTGTTCCGATTGATTATCTTTATCCTGTTAAAAAACATTTCTATCATAATGATACTGGTCTCTTCTAGGATGACAATGGCTCTATCTATAAGGCATGATTGAGTATGAAAATTATGTGGATATAGGAGATTCTGTAAGCAACGTGTTAGACAACGCTCTTCACCACCATTATCAAATTCGTTTGAAAGAATGGTTTATCACTGAAGATGTGCTGGTGGTGAAGAAGTGTTAAAGTCTCATCTCTTTGCACAGAGGGGAGTCATTATACAGTGTAATGGCAGCGGGCAGGAGTGCGTTCCTTTTTAACAGAGATTCCACTGTAAAATGCCTTCACATCACTCTGTGACACATCTCAAGAAGGTAGATAATAGGTATAATGGACTTATAATAGTTAACTGGACTGTTTCTTCAATAAGAATAAACAAACTGCACAGATGTATGTGTAAATACTTTTGTTTTGGTTTGTTTGTTTGTTTTGTACATTTTCCTTTTCTTAGTGTTTTTTTAAATTCTATTTATACTGCAACTTAAACTTATCTACCTCATGTCTTTATATATACTATAGTAGTTGTGTATGCGTGTGTGTATTAATGGATAGTTTTGCCTCCTTGCACCTTGAACGGGTATTTATATAAAATCAACTGAGAAGTGTGGAGGATAAATGTCTCTTTGGTGAACTGCTAATAACTAAATACTTAACTATGCTTATCAAATATATGTAGTGTAAAAAATACAGAAGAAATTGCACTTCCCCCTGAATGTAGTAGAGTAGTATACGATGGAAATAAATTAAGTACAAGTACCTCAAAGCTGCACTTAAGTACTGTTAGCGCAGTGTAGTACTGGACTGTACTTATTATTATTATGTACTTGTACTAAATGAGTCAGCTCCAACTAACCAAAAAGGAAACCCTACAATGACACTCATCTGTATATGTGACTGTATGAATAACTGACAAAAAGAGAAATGAAGGTATCTCTGGTTTATTTCTTGCAAATTGAGTACATCACACGATGATGATTAACTTTAAGACAGCCCACATATTCAATGATTCATTGACTGACTTGAATTATGTGAATATTGTCCCTTGAAATATTTCTTGTGGAGGACAGTTAAGCAGATCATGTAAAGTGAAAGTATGACAAGGGAGATGATAGTAATGCTTGTATGGGATTATGAATACAGTGCATTAGGGAGGGCGGTCGGTGGGGCTGCATCAATAGGATTAAACTGTTATGAGTATTTATGACAGCTTGAGTCTGAGCTATAGTTAGGATGAAGCCAGTCTTGTGTCACCAGCTCTTATAATACACCAACAGGAAGCTAAATCAAACTTTCATCTCATGCACTTGTAAAAATTGTCTATCAGTGTTCTTTCGCCACGCCAGCTTTAATCACATTTCCTGTTATTTCTGGAAGGATTTGCTCATATTGACATATTGACCAAACTTGGTTGCCCTCTAGTGGCAGAGATGTTGGTACCGGTAAATTGATCTGTCTATCCATCCATCCATTTTCTGTAACTGCTTATCCTCATCAGGGTCGCGCTGGGGCTGGAGCCTTTCCCATCTCTGTCTATCCAACATTTTGCTAGGAGAAAGATGTCTTAACAACTACAACAAAATGGATATTCAAGGCCTTCAGAGAATTTTGGAGGTCATAAAATTTCTTACTTGCACCAAATTAAGGTTAAATATTACATCTTTAGCATAGCTAAGAACAGCAAAATCACAAATAATGAACAGACATCTGTCATCAGAGATGTTACATTAATTTAAAATGATTATTTTATTGGTAAAAGAGCTGAAATGACACAGTTACATGTTGAATTGATGCAGACGAGGAGTATTCATAATTGTATAATACAGAGTAGTGTACGTTGATGGGAAATGGGGGCTATAAAGATTAAAATAACATTGTTATGTTGCTGCTGCACTGTATCCGGTCTACATTGTCACAGTGCTTTCACATAAACTTCACGTCTGTTAACTGTACATTTTGGTTGTGCCGACTTCATCAGCTTAAAACATCAATCCCATAACATTTCAGAACAAAGGGAATTTATCATATATACACACATACACAGTCAATAAATATTTACACAAAGTAATACATTTCACATGCTCAGTTCAGTTCACATAATCATATCAGTAAATCACTTTTAATATTTCCCTTCACAGTTTAAGGTTCTTCACAAATCAGAATCAGAAATACTTAAATAATCCAAGGGGGAAATTATTTATGATATACAAATATTGAAAATTATTAATGTAAGGAAACATAAATAAAATCATGTCTGTATAAAAAATCCAAGAGGTATTTCTGCCAGGTTGATTTATTGTTAATAAAAGTAGAAATAAACTTTTCACTGTTGAATGATCGCCATGAACTCACTGAAGCGTGTCAGAGCAGATGCACTGCTTCAAGAGGTAAGTGAGACCCACTTACCTCAGCACTGAAAAGGTTTTTTAGTTTCATTCTTCCAGTAACATCAAACTTTACTGTTAAATGGCCATTGAATACTGAACATACTGAATCATACCAATGGACAGCATGGGCATCTCTCATGAAAATCCAGTTTAAAAGAAAAACTGCTGTGACACAAGGCCACGATTGTTGAATAATATATGCTGAACTCAAACTTGTATTTTCTAAGCACACAACTGACAGAAGTTTTTGAGATCTCCTACTTTAAACCTCTTTCATTGTACAAATAGGTCTAAAGGTTCACTATAAATGAACGGCAGCTTCTATCGAAAAAAAAAGATTCATTTATCTCAAAAGAGACTTTTTTAAAAGATCATTCTTTACATCTTTAAGCTGGTTTCTGCCTGTTGAAGGTTTTTTACTCGCCACAATCGCCATGTGCTTGCTTGTGGTGGGAATTGTTTGGTCTCTTCAAAATAATATTATAGAATTAAGAATCTACAGTCTAGACAAGCTCTAATCACTTCTGGCACTTAATTAAACACAGAAGCCATTTTGATTCTCATTAATGTAACAGTGACAATAGAGACTTTGTATGCAGATGTGATGCTCTGTTACAGGCTGAAAGGGTTAAGAAATATACAAAGTGAATGACACATTATTAAAATGACCACTTAATGGAAATATACACTGAACAGCCACTGCATACACTTAAATGCCTCCCTAATACTTCAATACTTAAGTTTTTGTTAACACTGTAAACTACTTGGAAATAGTCTGCTATAAATCTATTTATCTTCTCTATTTATTTATATATATATATATATATATATTGTTTTTCATGCATTCACTGCACGATTAAAAGTGTTTTTCTGTTTTTGAGAGTAAACTGGTTTCCCAATATGGTTATTGTGTGTGTGGTTGTGTACATCTAATTTTGGCTCAATATCAAATTTTCTTCCTTTTCCTCTGTGAATTCTTGTTTCTAAAATCATTGGAGTCCCTAAAAGTACATTATATACAAGCTAAAAAAAACTTATTTCTCCAGCTTCAACTGAACTGAAATCTTGGGGATACAAAGTTTGCACTGACAGCAATGACATATATGAATAAATACCTATTTCAGTGCCATAAGTTGAGAATATAGGTTAATCCATTCATGTGTTTGGGTGACATTTTCAGTCGGCCAATTTGCCTCTATGTTCCGCTCCACCCACCCACTCATGCCCACCCTGCTGCTCCTTCCCTCCACCCGCCTCCTTATGGGGCTGCAGCTGCTGCAGGAACTCATCCAGGATCTGCTGGGCTGACATGGAAGTCACATCCACAACGTCCTGCTCCAAAAGCGTTACCTTTACCTCTCCTTTCCCACCCCAGCTGTCACCACCCACATGAGTGTCCTGAAGGTTCGGAGGGTTGTCAGCTTGGTTAATGCCCTGGGGAGGCTGCTTCTGTTGGCTTTGGGGATAGAGAGGCTGTGGTCTGGCAGCATAACTGGCAGCCATTTTTTTATAGATAGCAGTGCTGATGTCAGCTGCAGATAAAGGAGGGCTGTGCCTGGACTCATTCTGGCCTGTGAAACTGCCTTCAGTATCTGCTGTCGACCCCCCTTGTTTAAACGGTATGAAGGCTGTGGCCCTCTGTGGACGTGCGTCTGATTTAATCAACCAATCATGTGCTGCTTCCTCCATTTTGGGAACGTGGGACTCACTGTGTGCTTGTGAAGAGGTGGCAGAATGGCTGATCGGAGCAGGAGTCATCAGAAATTTCTGTATGGCCTCAGCTGAATTAAAATGCTTTTCCAATAATTCCTTTATCAAGCATGGCACCTGAAGTTGAGACACCAAACACAGAGCATTAAATCTATAAAAAAAAAGGAACATAGCTCTGCCCTGTATCATTCATGGTTGCTCTTGATCTTTTTAGCAACATTAGCCTTAATGTTAATCTGCAAAGGTTAACCACATGTAATTTGCTGCTGCCCATTACGTCATATGACAGTCTTGTAAGAGACAACACAAATTAATTTAAGCCAGTGGTTCTTTACCAGTTCTACTTCAGAGACCCATGAAAAGTCATGTGGTTCAATTTATCAAATATTTCATAAAATGGAGAAATGACAGATGATTTTCATTTTAACTTCTGGTTTTCTCTTCTTTTCAACCAGCCAGACATGGATCAGTATTAACAGTCTAATAATATATAATATATAATAATATATAATTCACATACATTTTACTGCAGGTACTTTTAGTTCAGTACAATTTTGAATGTACTCACTGTAATGAATTATGCTTTCATATTTCTACTTTTAATTAAGTAAAGTAGCACTGACCACTACACTACACACTACACAGAGTTAGTATCTTTAGTACTTGACAGTTCTCTTTCCAAATATTATGCAAAATAATATAGGGTACTTTACAAGATACGTGAAAAAAAATGCAAATATATATATTTTTTAGAGCTAGTTCTAATTTTCCAGTAAGTATATTTAAATTATTTACTCATTTTTGTCTTATGGTAGCTTAAGTGAGCTACAACTATACGTTAATATTGGAAATCAGAAGATCAGGAAAAGACCCAGACCCAATATTAGAACGTACTCAATGATCAGAACAACCCTTCTTTTGACTGAGCTCTTTAACTTTCCTATGAGAATGTTAATAATCTCTGATACCAGACACTTAAAACAGCCTTTAGGGGTCACACAAATGCTTGTGCCCAGTAGGCGTCTTCAGTAATTAATTCATGCTTTCAATCAACAAAAACAAACATTGTCTTAACTTGAGTATGATAATGCTCAAATTGTTAGGAGGAGCAGTGCAAAGGCAGGATTCAACACATACTAGATTTGTGTAGTTTCATACTTTTGAATTTCAAATATTACCACGAATTAAAGAAGACCAATCCATCCCAAAACATATATATTAAGTACAACGTGTGCTATCTGTTGTTGTCTACTGTATGTTGAAGTGTGCATGGATGTCCAGTAGATGGCACTATGCTCACATTGATGTTCTCCATAGCTGCTATGGTCCTGTGGGCGTCCTCCAACTCTGAGCTCAGCTGGGACACACGGCCTAGTAGGAACTTCCTCTCACTGCTCAGGCTCTCTGACTGCACATACACATGCAAAGACATACAATAAGGTGACAGTAACATGACAGTAGCGTGTGGATTGTGAATGCAGTGAGACAAAATCTCCTTTCCCCATCTTTTCTCCATGCTGGTTTTCTCACCGCTATATGCAGGTGTTCCCCGAGCAGGTTATTTGTCTGCTTGGTCCCAGTGTGGGTCTCAAGAAGGCTACAAGACAAAGACCATAAAACATTATTCATACACACACCACTCTATCACCATGTTATTGTCTTTTACACAGGGTTAAAGACAGTTGCTTGTCAGGACAAGTGGCAGCCACAAACTCTCCTCATGAATAATGTAACAACTGACACCAAAATGGAGTCTAGTGTGAGGCGACCATTCATTCCAGTTGCTGTAGTTTGTTGAAGGAGGTATGGTATGTGACTGTGGGGGAGCAGCTGTTGTTTAAATACAGGCTTGACAGGGTTCAGATCACAGCAGGACTCTCACTGGTCAGTGTGAAGAGACAGAACAGATGCCTTGTCTCACTTGGTCAGGGGAAATGGATCACACCCACAGATATAAACAGGCTTCATGCAGTATGTTCCATGGATCAATTAATCTATATAAAATGTTATGTAAAGCTATAGGTTGGCTTAATGAATTGTTATTGATCTGATTTGGTTTTGCAGTCAATACGTGTGCACATATCACAACATGTCACTATGTGTAGGAGCATGTCCTTTATGTATTGCATCATCATACTTGCCCTGTTCATGATCACAAACCTTTTATATTTCTCCTTAACATGGCTGAGCTCGTCTCTGGTTCTCTGCAACTCCGCCTCCAGGCTCTCGATGCAAACCACAGTCTGCAACAAGTTCTGGTGGAGATCAGCATTCTCCTCCTGCAGCGCACTGAACACAGAGGGATGATGAAATCACACTTAATTACTAAACCTAAGCCAAAATTATATAAATATCTCATGAACAAGAGCACAAAATAGTCAAGAATCAACAAGATCAAATTGACTGTAACAATCTACAAGACTGTATTAGAAGCATAGTCTACATTACACATATTACATATAGGTTTAAATGCTAATGTTATTTTGTCCTACTTCCCTTTAGTTTAGTTGTCACAGATACTTATTGGTAACAAATCTCACAACTGCATCTCTTCCTGTTAAAACAGGAGTGGAAGTTCATTAGTGTGATCAATAATGGATCCCTCAAAATATAGACACAGAGAGGAATATACGGAAAGCTGTACACTAAAGTGAGCAGATAAAAATATACAGTATGTCAACAGACTTACTTAAGGTGATCAGCATCACATGGTGTGTCCTACAAACAGAATAAAAGACAGGTAAGATACAGGAGACCTTAGGATATAATAATTGCGTAAAGCGCAGGGAGGCATGTTATGCAAAGTATTTGAACAGTCTTGTTTTGACACTGTACTCCAGCACATTGAATTGAAAATGAAACAATGACGTACAGCTTGAATTCGAGGGTGTTTACATCCACATTCGATAACCTGTCTAAATCTACAAAGGTATTCGTGGTCCTTTTCGTGTAATGGGCAACAAGTTGTTGTGTGGTCACCCAATATGAATGTGAACCTCATAGTCATGAATTCCAGTGTGCTGTAGTCAACAAAGCGAAACACGTCACTGTCCAAATATAACGTGCACTGCAGATATTGCGGACTGGAACTTTCAAACAAAGCCATTTAAAGTCACAGAGTATGTTAATCTGCAGCAATATTAGTAGTTCAGGGCTGATTCCAGGCTCTGTGCTGCAGGCAAGAAAGCACCAATGAAGACATTATTTCCATGATACCATCCAATATTTCTTTATAGAGATTAGTTATGCTTTAGGGTTATGGGAGCAGGAGCATGGTGCTGCATGTGTAAAAAAAAAAAAAAAACTACACCGATGATGGGTTGTCAGTCCATTACTGAAGACATGCCGGATTCCATGGAATATTGAGTTATGTCAGACCTAACAACAGATACTCTTGTGTACTTTCTAAGTACACAAGAGTGTAAGCCTGAGCAGATTCTTACATAAGAGCAACGTGATACTTGCTCTTATCCAACCAGCTCACAGTCACATTTTGCTTCATGCTGGATGCTACTGTGAGATCATGTGAAAGCTTTGTCTCAGCTTTGTGTGATGTGTATTGTTACTTTGTCTGTGTGCCTACAGTCTATTCATAGAACATACAGCAGCTCAAGGCTGATCCTTGAAAATAAAAAAAACAGTACACCATTTAAATTGATAAACCAGGTGCTTTCAAATGGAGTTTCCCTTAAAAGCACAGGCCTATCATCTGCTGCATTGCTGAAGAATGACTCAGCTTGCAATGCGTGGTGTTCAACACATCCCACACAGCCTGTGACTCAGCTATACTTCCTCTGCAAGAGAGCAGCAACACTCCATTTGCTATGCTCATCCTGTTCTTTCTACAGAGTCATCTTACCTTCAGTGCAGTGTTATGCCTTTAGCAACTTAATTACAGACAAATTTTACAATTAGACTGATGAGTCATCTTACGCACAGGATTTCTTTCTCTGGAATCTGACTCATGATACCACGCAGATACATTATACACAGACTATAAGCATTAAGGTTGCATAAATTTGGTATATGTGACAATATTCTTACACATGGCTCATCCCCTTGTTCAAATGTATTGGTTTTATTTGTAGAACATTTCAATATTACCACTACAATTAATATAATTAATATTATTTGTCACTTATTATGACTTATTGCTTTGATCCTCAAACACTGGCAAATGATGGTAGAGAAACAAGTTTATTAAATCAAACTATATACATTTATATAAACATGTATCAATCTTTATAAATCATTCCTGCCATTAAAGGTTGTGAATTTCTGTAGAGAAGTTTATAACACTATAATAATCACAAGTGCATGTGTGTTTAAAGCATTTTAATTATCAACCAAAACATGTTTTCATTCATATTTGTTTTACTTTTATAAACTCAAATAAGGTTTGTGCGCATTTCATTTATAGATTCATCATCTGAAACCTCCTTCACTCCTGTTTGTTCTGTCTCATATCTCTGTATCCTCATAAAAATAGCAGAAATACTATTAAAGTAAACTCACCTTGTGTTGTTTAGAGTGCCCTACATGCTGTGAATGGTGTCGACCACCCTGCTCTGAGCTGTGACTGGTAGCTGTAGAGGCCCCTGCGTCTCTGACCCTGGATGAATCTGATTTTGTGGATGAATATTCAGATCCAAGTCCTGGTTCTACAGCAGGTCCAGGGTGCACCTGTTGAGGCTGATGCTGAGGGACGGGCTGGGTATGTTGACTGTAGGAGGCAGCGGGCTGCTGTTTGCGGTGGTGACGTTGTTTAGGTTGGCTAGGCTCAGAACTGGTGCTGGTGCTATCTGTGAGGTGAGGGCCACATCTACCATATCTGTCCCCTGACATAGAGCCCCCTGTGGGTGACATCTTTCTGTCCTTACGGCTGCTTCCATGGTGAGTATTGTGGCTGGGAGAGTAGGGGTATTGATGAGGGGGTGGGCTACCATGGTGGTTCTTAGCCGTATATGAGATCAGGTTATCAGGGTTGGAGCTGTCTGAATGTTTCCGTGAGCTGCTGTGAGCTGATTTCTCATGTCTGCTGTGCTGTTTTGGGTGCTGGTCTCTCTCCTCCCCGAAGCTTTCTCTATGCTTTTTGGGTGGGAGTTGAGGCTTAATTGGGACAGGTGTTTGGACTGAGGAAGATGTCTTCCCAGTAGTTTTATCATTGTTCACACCCAAGATGTTGAGAGCTGACGGACTTATAACCTGTTTTGTAATCTCATCTAGGAAGGCTGAGAATTGCACCTTTCCTTGCACAAAATTTGCCTTGGCTTGTTCTATCTCAACTTGAGTGATCCCTTTTCCCTTCTGTCCACTGGGATCTTGTCCTTTGGAAACTCTTGGGGACAGCGCCTCCATCGACCTAGCCTTGCGAATGTCAATATGAGGTTTCTTGTTTTTGAGAATGCCTTTGGTGGGTAGCTGACTGGAGGACACTGCTCTCTTGGGGCCATTGGGGACCCCTAACACAATGTCCGCCTCACTAAAAACCAGGCTTCGATTTAGGCTAGCTGTCTTACACAGAGGTCCATAGCTCATGTGCGGTACCCTGGATTGTTCCCCTCCAAGATCACTTTCATTGCCCTGCAGAAGGCCTTCATCGCTTCTGCTGTGACTTCGGTCAAGAGAAGAAAAAACATGCTTTCCCTTCTTTTGTGAGTTGCCATGTGTCTCACTACAAACACTTCTGTTTTTGCCCTGTTTGATGGTGGCAAAGACAATGGGCTCACTGCTGTCCAATTCCCTAAAGCCTCTGCGCGCATCTGCAATGTTGGAGCATGACAGGGAATGCTGTGGGTGTGCAGCATGATGAAGAGAGAAGGGATCATTTGAACTTGCGTCCGTATACCAGGAAGAAAAAGAGGTAGTGGAGGAGGAGGAAGAAAGGGAAGAAGAAGAGGCCCTGGAGAGAGTTACAAGTGTTTCATGGTCGTAAAGTAACTCGTCTTCTTCGCTGTGATGAAACTGTTGTGTTTGATGGCGATGGTGGGCATTGTGTTGAGGGTTGTCATGGAGATAGTGACCATGCTGCTGATGATGGTGGGGCCCTTGGCTTTCATCTGTATTTCTGTCAGTGTCATCAGACATTGTGTACCTACAACACAAGGACATAGGAACATGATTTCTTTGTATCCATCAGTCTTACATGTGCACATACATAACTACTTTAAACAATTATCATCTGTATGTATCAGATGTAGATGTTGCTCAGTATATTCAAATTTCAGGATGCATGTGGCTTTTATTTTTTAATACCTCTTCCATTAGACCTAAACACATCCCTGGTAGACTGTTACGAACCATCCTACCTGTGTGACTGAGGTTCTTGGTGATGGTGATGATGGTGGTGGTGCTTCCGCACCTTGATCTCGTCTGGTCCACAAGGGCTGTGGACAGGCTTAAAAAACTTCTCCATCACCTGTCTCCTCTCTGGTGATGTGTGGATGCCGTCCTGGTTACGTTGACTATACAAGAGGGCACTGGTGGTGGGTACTTAGCTGTCTCCTCTAGCTACAACCTGTCTGTTGATGTCAGCTGCACCAGACGTACTGCTGAAATAGGTACAACATGTGGTGAAATATTCTGAAAAATAAATTACATTCTTAACTAGTTAATAAAAAGTCCATTGCCCAAAAAGTTTGCTCACAATACAGAAAATAAATCCCCAGGTGTTTTTAGTGATGTATCCAGTTGCTGGATTGTTTCTACCTATAATAAAGTATCTCTCTCATAAGAATAAGTTTGTCTCTCTCAGTGGCTGGCTACAGACTAATGGAAACACTGCTCGTGAGCAGGAATGTATAAATTCCTGCATGGTGGCTTGATTTTGCATCACGCCTGATGTAACAGCTGGGCGCTTATTGAACCAGCTGAAAGAGCAAGACCTTTGTCCTCATACAGGAGGCAATCGAATTAAGCCCTCTGGGACAGGATCTATACCAGTGTTCATCTAACCCACTGATTTGACCAGCAAAAGTGGGGTTTGCCCGTATGTTTCTGCTGCCTTGCACTTCAACCTCATTTCTACATTCTTGTGTAACATTTTTGTTTACTTTGCTTTCATCACTTTTATTAAAACGCAAGTATGAGCATCAACCAAAGATATTGAACTGCCCACAGCTGACCCATTGATTTTAAGATTTTTCCTGTTACCATCTGGCTTAGACCTACATAATTACATTTACAAGGGGTGGGAGATATGACGATATATACCATGGGACACCATGACATCTAAATTTGTCATTTATAATTTGCCATCAGAGACTATTTCATATGATTTGTGCTGTGGCAGCTATTCCTTTAGTGTCTCTGGTTGTATCCAGTCATTTTTGGGATTGATGCAAATCAACAACACTGCTTATAGTCATATTTTTGTACAAATGTGATTCATTTATCAGGTGTTTAGTTTGTTGGGTTTAATATAGCCATCATTTTGTATTGCCCAAAACCTCTCAGTTATTAAGCCTATCACAGTTTAATATGTCTCACAACTTCCAACAAGCCCTGTGTCACTCAGTGCAACCTGAGAACAACTCCATAATGACTTTGATTAGCAAGTAAACAGAGGTCTTGATTAGTCTCTATAGCATAGAAGACAAAGGTGTGGCATCATTATCATATGAAAGAAGATGATTCTTTTCTAGTGAATGTGTGGCTGACTATATCCTATCTAATAACCATGACAAATATCAATTCATTGAGGTTGGGAGGGGCTGAAACTCATGGCAGAGGAAAACAATCCACACCCTGTTGTTGATGATCAATTGCATGGAGCTTTCATGAGAATGGTTACATAAGGGAAGTTGCCCAGACATGCCCGGGATACTGTAATCAATGTTGAAAACCTAGTTCAGGAGATGAAAACACACATGGGGGGGAAGGGATAGAGAAGATTTCATGAATTCACAGACGTGACTAATGGCATGTATTTTCACTGCACCCTCTGCTGGTGAACAAATGTACTTCTCACTTTTGACCTTCTGTGCTGGTAATTTTCCACCTCGTCACAGCAACACACTTTTTGACGCTGTATTTTCTGGATATTTCTAGTTTTTTTTAAATCACGTACTCTGTCCACACAACACTAACAAAGTGCTTAAAGCCTAGACTAACAAGATGAAGGCTTGTAAAACGGGTCAACCACACGATACCATGATATATGTGATAATATAAGTAGTACATGCACAAGCAGCTTTTACAGCAGCTACTAAGAATGATACCAAAAGGAAAAACGCATTATTGAACATAGGCCATGCAAGTTAAATGAGATGAGTTGGCTGTTTTCTATTGTTGGTCAATCACAAACAGAATATCATTGCGGTACAGGGGAAGTAGATCCGGCAATTCAACCGTATTCTAGTTTGATCCGGTTTGTCGGGCCGTCTAACACACAAGTAAAGATCAATCCGCGCCGACCGTTCCCGTGACGTCAGCTGTTCTGGCTGGTTTTCATGGGTGTAATATGTCGAAAATGTGTCTTTTTTATGTGTTTTACCTCACTGTTTTATGGTCATAAATGTTCAAATAGTGAATATAACTAACAGTAACAACACAGACACTCTTTGCTCACTCACTATCTCACCGCGCCCACTTTTAATCATGAAATACCCCTGCAAGAATTAGTGCTGTGTTAAAGTGTGCAACATTAATCGTTTCCCCTCATATTGACTCGTTTATTGACTTTCTGTGTTGAGCTAAATCCTAAAGCCAAAATCGGCATTTCTAATGGTCATCTGAAAGTGGGACTGCTTTTCCTCGGATGAATAACGCCCCTTGCTGTAGCCGAATCACTCAAACAGTATAAATACCGCCAGGGACGCCATTTCAACTCACACAGCACCGATTTCGTCGTGATTAGGAGGCGTCGCAGGTTATATCGAGCTTATTTTTCTTTGTTTTAAACCTTCGAGA
This sequence comes from Larimichthys crocea, assembly GCF_000972845.2. Taxonomy (NCBI): domain Eukaryota; kingdom Metazoa; phylum Chordata; class Actinopteri; family Sciaenidae; genus Larimichthys; species Larimichthys crocea. The sequence goes on from NC_040011.1 coordinate 28,522,254, forward strand.
TTTGATCTTTATTGATGAAGATATGTAGACTTGTACTACCTTACTTGATATTTGTTATTTATTCCAGTTTAACGTGCTTTAAACAGAGTCAGTGAGCGTTAGGCTCTGTCTCAAACGAGAGTAGCTTTGATATCAAGATACGCAGTTAACCTGCTCTTGTCTTTTTCTTTTTCTGGAAGACTTTTTGTTATCAAACCTTTTTGTTTTATTAATAACGTTTCATCGGCAAAACTCAGCGAGCCTTGATCGTTATTTTTTTTGTCGACCCTAGTTAGCTGTCGAGCTAAAGACAGGCTAAGTGAGCCAGACATACGGTCAAGATAAAAAAAGCAGTCGTTATCTCAACGTCCGTCGTTTTTTAAACTAAGACTTAAAATAACTTGAATATCAACAGATCAAGAACGTTATGTGTTTTTTACTGAACCGAGTCCAGTTTGTTGTTTTTCATGCCCATAACGGTAGTTGGCCCAAGATGGGAGCCGTGACGTAGCAGCCTGCAAATGTTGGCTATTGGTTGATTTTTGAATAAAAACGCGTGACGTAGCAAGACGCGTTGGAAAAGGGCGTGGCCAGGCTTTTATTAGCCGCTAGGCTAGCACCGTGCACGGGGCTGTACCAAGCCACCGAGAAGTATGACGTTATCCTTTATAACAGACGTTATAAGACAAATAACAAACATTTAATGTACTGTTAATTTACTATTGTAAACAGTAGATGTTATTTTGAAGTCAAGAAGGCAGTAAAGAGACGCTGACGACGCAGACCAGAGTCAACTGACGTGGTCTTGACGCAGTCTCCTAATAAACAGGTCAGACAGCAACTAAAGCAGCTGTTACACTAAAGACCGACTCAGGAGTTAAAATTAAATCAAACCGACCCTTTTAATGTAAGAAACTTGTTCGTTTAAAAAAAAAAAAAACTTAGTTTGAGCACAGACAGACTCTAATTAGAGCCTAACTAAAGTATAAGCCAAACTAAAAGAGCATTAAAAATTAAGTCTGATTTTAAAAAAAAAAAAAAAACTAAAGTCTTTAAAGTGACTTTTCAGCTAAAAAAAAAAAAAGCCTAGGCTGTGTTTGCAAACCAAAGAAGCAATCGAGAGAATTATTTTTTATGTTTTGAAGATTACATTATTTGAAACGCAGTTATAATTTGTTTTGGTATTCTCTGTACTCGACTCATTCTATTAAGTGTTTTTTTGTACTACTGACTTATATTGAGTAGTAGTTTCCTTAAACTATACTTAAAAAAAAAAAAAACTACAGTTTTTAAAAGTAGCTTGATTTTTATTTTACCAGAGCTTTAGCTCAAGGAATCACAACAGATCACAAGCTCAGTTGATTTTCTAGAAGGACCTTTTGTTTCCAGTTATCCACTTCAACTTTTTTTTTTAATTTCTTAGAAGATTTTTTTTTTTTTTTCGGGGGGAAAATGGACTGAGTAATCGAGGGGAGGAATGGACTTAGTTATTGTGAGGAAGAATGGACTTAGTTATTAGAGGAAGATCGCAGGACCAGCGTGGAACGAGGCCGTGGGACACGGGGAGGACCAGTGTGGAGCCAGGCAGGACAGGACCAGAGGGCGTGGGCGCACCAGTGTGGAGCCAGGCAGGACAGGACCAGAGGGCATGGAGGGAAAAGCAGAGGGGTCCCAAATGAGCAGCAGCTGTCGACGAGTATACACCAGAGGGAGCCAGAGGCGCAGGGGCAGGGTAGCAGCACAGAGTGGTCATCGCTGAAGCAGTGGCAGCAGCTCCAGAGCAAGCAAGCAAGCCAGCCAGCCAGCCAGTGATGAGGGTGGGGAAAGGGCGCACAAGTGTCTTCTAGCTTCACAAGTCCAGTTTAAGAAGGGCATTGGTTTGTATGTTGGGTAGAGGTATCTCTAACATTCTCAGGAATTTAGTTTACAAACCACTTTAATAGCAACAATTGTTGTAGAACACAATTTCTCGCACAGCTCTCTCTTCCTCTTTTCAGGCAAGCCGTGTAAAGCGTTTTGTACCGTGGTCGCCCCTCCTGTTGTGCGCTGACATGAGTGTGGTGGTGTCTGCTGTGATCATGATGAATGCCTTGGTAGTGTGCTGGCGAGAGGAACATCTTATCGGACGTCTCTACCCACTGCAATCAGAAGTAGTTCCCCCAGCCGGAGGGAGAGGCAGTCCATTTGTTGTTCGATAGGTCTTCCCCCAAGAAGTTTTCAGCATTGGAGTGTGAGAGTGGATGGTCTCCTGTGCGGCCGCTTGATGTGTATATACAGCAACCCTTCAGTGCTTCATCCGCGCCTCAATGGTACAGATCAGCTACATCTACCTCTTAACCCGAGCAGTGAGTTAATGCATGAAATGTACATGTGGGTGTAACTATCCTGTACATGAACTCATCATTGCCTGTCTAGTATACAGTCATTTTTACAATCAAAATTGTGTTCATCATGGCTAGTAAAGATTTATTGGGCTAAGGGGAGGGGGTGGGGGTATTTAAAACGTGTTTCGAGTTCTTCTTTTCACAGGCCCGGCCCCCTTAAGCTGATCAACGAAAGAATCCCCCTGTGCTAGCCGCTCGGTACATGTTGAGCTCATCTTATTTACTATAGTGCTTTGGATCGGGATCATGTGAATCCACTACGGTTTAAAGGAATGTAGGAAGGTATTTGTTGTTGTTCAATAAATCCACTGGATTGTGTTTATTCATTCTATACCATTTGGAACGTGTTGTAAATGGGATTTCATGCACTTTATTATTTTTTGGGGGTAATGGGAAGGGTGGGATGTGGGGCGTTAATCAGTCTTTTCCTAGACTTCACAGCTCCGTACTACCAGCACAAAATGGCTTCAATAGGCAACATCCAGGCGCAACCCCCCCAACAAGATTCAAGTGGACACTTGGATAGGCCTCGCAGGATAGCAACTTCAAAACTAGTCACCTGATGTAGCAAGAAGCTCTGTTTTCCCAGGGAGTGTGGTAACAAGTCTCTTTACTAGAAGTCATTGTAATTCTGAACAGGCTTCAAGTTGCTTTGTTGGGGTTGGGTTGGGGCTATGTATTTGTGACTCTTGCAGATTAAGTTGTATGGCCCACCCTTCAAAAAATCTACATTCAAGCCCACGTCTACAGTTCATAAGGATGGAATCCTTCGCGCTCAGTCTTGCGGTATTTAAAACGCTTCTTCTGGAAATTAGTTCATCTTTGTATTGTATTCAGTCATACAGCTGTGTCCTTACTAAGGCAGTATTGTAATGCCATACTTGTCTTGTAGTTCTGTACTGCTTTGGATGGGTATTGTGGGGGGAGAGGCTTTTTTCTTTGCATTTTTTCAGTGTGCTGTGTCCTGTGCGCTTTCCAATACCCCGAGACCATCAGGAATTCTCCTAACTCATTGTATGTACACGTTTCCTTGCGCATCGAGCATCACGTAAGGTCACTAAATGTGTCACATTTCTCTTTAACATTCATTGTCTGGCTAAATTCCTCCATTGCAATTCCTTTGCAATTAGTTACTATACTTTGTATTGACAATACAATGAGTGAACTATCTGTAAAGGATTTTCTTATTGCATAATAAATGCATAGCTTGTTGTGATTGAATACAGTTTTGGTATGCATTTGTTCTTTTTGGGGGCTTGTGTGGGGGGAGCTTTTCTTGTGCTTTTTCAGGTATGACTAAAGCTTGGAGCTTTGTAGAGCACGGATGTGACCTGCGCTCGAATGACATCCTTTTCAAAGTGGAAATTGAAGGCAGATAAGTTGAATCCATCAAATATTGATGTTGGAAAGCAGAAAATTTCTCAACCCTAGAGGGGTTGCTTATCTTGAAATGGGCACAACTGCCCTTCATTGTTCTTGAAATGAAAGCAACTTGCTATACTTGACTGTAGAAATAGCACTGCCGTGCTTTCTTAACAAGTCTCTTGTGATAACGGGAAGATTTGATGGACCCTCATTGATTCTGACGTTATCTGCAGTAAAGCATTTGGGTAAGGATAACAATAGTCAGTTCTACGATACTGTGAGGGGGGGGGCGTAGGGGTGTTTCTTCTCTGCCTCTTTGATCTTTCAGAACAGTCCAAAGGAAGAAAGCAGTTCACCTAGGACAACACAGGAATCATCCTGCCCTTTGAAATCAACCAGCACGCAGTTTGAACATGTGGAGTCAGGTTGCTTTTGATGTGTTTATCGATTTAGAGCAGTTAGCCCTCAGCTGCTGGCCATTGCGCAACTGTGCAAGTGGCAGACTGGTCACAATAAATTTCTCGCAATCGCGCAACTGTGCGAAGTTAACTAAATTCAGTAGCTGGGGAAAAGCTGTGCATGGTGCAGCTTAAAATTTGGTCTGAAATGCAGCGCAACTGTGTTGCTTTAGTTTATGTTGTGCATTGGTTTTGGTTGGGTGTATCCCTACACTTCTTTTCACAGATCAGAGTGCAAGACTGGTTCAAGCACGAGCGAAGTCCTCTAACCTGGAGCATGTAGTAAGATGTTGTAACCTGTCAAATCAACTTCTGCAATGTTGTAGTTGACATCTTGGAACTGGCTTTATGTTAACCTCAAATCATCAGTAACAACAATGCTTTACTAGCATATTCCTCTTTGGCCACAGGGCCCTATTGCTTTGCATCTTAAAACCATAAGATGAGTACAACTCGAATCTTTGAGTATTGTGTGGTGGGTGTGTTGTGTAGATCACTCTTTGTTTCAGATCATTCTCGTCTGTCCACTCCGATCTCGCCTGCCTCTGAATGCAAAGCCATCTGTGGAAGCTGTCAGCGAATATGAGTGTGGCCCCCTGAATGAAGTATCAACCCCCCCTGTGCGCTTGAGCTTAAATCTGAACCCCCGACGTCCTTCGCAGAAGCCCCGCTCTCTGTGTTTGTGTGTGCCTTTCTTTTCCCTTTTTGGTTTCTCAGGTCAAATTACCTAGAAATTCTTAATTTGTCATCTGGGATGGCCTAACCTGTGATGGAACACTGAGAATCCAGTCACATTAAGATCAAGAGCTGCAAGCTTGTCTCGCTAATACTGCATCACTTCAGTCTCATGGGTGCTAAGTTAAGTAATTTCGGTTCCCTTGATTCCTCTTTAACATATCATGGCTTTAATGTGTAACTCCACTTGTTGCATGTACATCAGCTCTGCATAACATTTTATTTGTAAAACAACATAATGTTCGTGAAGTTGATGTGAAACATTGCAGCAGTATTTGGTCCAGGGGTTTTTTTTTTTGGGGGGGGGGGGGGACAACACCTCTTCTCTCTTCCTTTCAGATTTCTCGTTCAGCTTAACTTGATACTGAGCCAGGCGACTTAAACCTCTGCAGTCATTGGATGACTTGGTACAGCGCGCCTCTAGGGTACAATCTCTTATACTTTGAAGAATTGAGCATCACTGAGGAAGCATAGCCGTGGTATATTCTGCTACGCCAGTCGCGGTAAACGATAACCATATTGACATTTGGCATTTTTGGATGAGTATTGGTACAAGTGTTGGGTTAATGTGGGAGGGGGGTGGGGAGGCTTAAATTGTCTGTCTTTTTTCCATTACAGCTGTAAACTTCACTGTCCGTTTTGACCTGCAAGTCCTGCTGAATTGCAATGGGAAACGGCTTTGAGTATCGCCAGGGACGCTGGTATTGTGGCTTTAATGTGGATAAAAGGATATCGTGGAATCAGTCATGCCAATACAGTGTCGTGGGGGAATGCTGGGGATTGGGGAAACCAGTTGTCTCTTTCTTCTAGTTTCAGCCTCGTGACCAAGAGAAATCCCCATGTGGTGACAAAATAGCAGCCAGGTGTTCAGGGGTTTTCTTTTCCTGGAGGAACAAACTTCAGGTTTTGTTCCTCCAGGTTTTGCTTTTGCCCTTCTAACAGCAACAACAAAAAGCAAAAGACTCCGGTGGTGGCACTCCTGACTCTGTCGGGACAGGGTTCAATCCCCTGCGGTGTCTTGCTTTTTTTTTTTAAAGTGTGCTGCTTTAGGAAAAACTGGCATTAAGTTACACATGGGTTCCACAGCCATTGTCCCATTTTGAATATCTCAGGCCTAAAGGTGATGGTTATTGAATGTTGGGATATTAAGCTAGCATGTGTACAACTCTACTTTGAAGTTCAATATCTAAGATGGTGACTGTGCTAGACACTGACAGTACAGTTGAAGGTAACACTGTTATGTTTGGAAAATAATCCTTTATAACATTTGTTAGAATATAATAAACTCTTCTACCCTCCTGTTACCCTGACTTGTTTTTTTACTCAATCACAATACTGCTTGTTTCACTTGTATGTAAGGAAAATTCACTTGTACTCTACAGGCAAAGCTGTTACTGACATTAGCAGTAGAAATGCTTCATCAACAGGATCTAATAAGCCAAAGTGAAGAAGGAAGGATCCAACAGATTGAAGTATCTGGGTTACCTGCAGGTCATAGTCTTAAAGTGTTATTTCAGTTCCCTAAAACAAGCTTTGGGAAGTATTTACGTCTAAAATTCAATTCATGCCACAAGTAACACTTGCTCATTGTTGGGAGTGAGTAAACTGCAGATTAGACCAGGTTGTGCATGCAGCAGGCTGCTAAATGTGTGGCCTTCATTCAGACATGTAGAAAGCTCTGCCAGCCACAGTAACAGGAACCTTATCTAATAAGTGTTTATTTTAGCTAAGACTACAAGTCTTTTCTAACTGGATCAATGCAATAATTTTCTGATGCTAGTCTGTGTCTAAGTCACATTTATTGATAATTACCTATTAGTATATAACTAGAAATTGTTATATACAGCTGGGAAGTACTGGCAATAAGTACCTATAAATGTGTGTACTTAAATGATTTTGGTCCATATATATTTTCTTGAACAGTATGAATGTGAAGAGCATTAAATCACATTTAATGTCTCATTTTGGTGAATATATATCCTGATACTGTACTTTGTAGTTTTTAAGAAGCAGTTGTCAGTGTTTGTAGTAGTAAAACAACTAAATAGTGTTAGATGCAAACTGACACACATAATGTGGGCATGTGGGTACAGTAAATAGCAAATAATTATGAAAATAAAAATAGGACAGTGGGCACATTTTCATCCAGCCTCCTCCCTTTCAACCTCCTGCTGCAAGACAAGGCAGTATCCAGATGAGAATCAGTACAGACCATCATGGGCGACGCCAGGAATTTTGGGCCCCATGACAAAAAAATCAAATTGGGCCCCCTCTGTTGTCACCACATCTCTCGGACTTAACTATCCCATCAAAAGCTTTACATAACTCTAATCAAAGGCTTGCAACTGTTTTGCGTCCTGTAGTTCAACACTAGTACTAGCACAATATTTACTGCTGGTGATTTGTACATGCATGCAAGTCTGCATTCAGTATGCAGTGCAGTTCACTATTTGATGCAAGATTAAAAGCCACAGTAAAAATGTGCTAAAGGCCATTTCAATTTAACTTTTACTGCCCAAAACACGTAAAAAACAAAGATATAATTAATTTCATTATTATATTTGAAATATATATACTCAATGATGATGGTTTAACAATTTTATATTGGTGTTTACCTATTTTTTGGGGCCCCTGTCAGACGTGGGCCCTTGAAATTGTCTTAACTTTTCCCCCCTATATTTCGCCCCTGCAGAGAATACAAACATAGCTACATAGCTACAAGGTGCCTGTTAGATAGTGAACAAAGTCACAAAGGCAGGCTAGCCTGATCTGATCTGGGAAATCCATGAAGCAAGGAGGATGGATGACAGCGTGGGCCCAATATGCTGAAAGTAAGAGTCTCAGACCTTATAGAAAGCATCTATTTTGGAGTGAAGCATGCACGCCATGTATTCACTAGGAATGCAGTCCATAACAATGTTGTGCCATGACTTTTTTGTTAGAGCAAAAACATTTTCGGTCCAGAAAAGCAGAATGTTCTTTCTCAGCAGCAAAAGTGAGTATATTGAAGAAGAATTTTTAAATAAAAACAAAACAAAAAGATTCTTATTTTCAGGTGATTAAACATGCATGAAATTATACTTATGAATATTATATACCATGACTGCCTTATTCTGAAAATAAAGGGCCTCAAATCTTACACACTGGACCTTTAAAAAATAATAATCGCGGAACCAATGTGCAGAAGGAACTTTTACACGGAGCCATTTGACGTCCGTGTTCGTAGCTATCTCGGTTAGCTTCTTCTCGCCGCCTGTGCAGTCCTCCTGTTTGATGAGGTGTGGAGGAAAGAGGAGATGTGGTCCTTTTTTGCCAGGGATCCTGTCAAAGACTTCGCTTATGAGATTCTGCCAGACACCCAGGAGAAGTCTGGAATATGGACTCTCCATCGGGGGAAGCGAAAGGTAAAAGAGGCAGCCGGCGAACGTCACTGATCCTCGGCTAGCGGTGCGAGTTGGCCCCGCTCCGTCCTGGAGGCCTGTCAGTGTTTGCTCGGCGCTTTGATTCAGCCTTCAGGCACCACGTCCTCCAACATGTCGCTGTTGTCAGTGTCTTTCTCATCTTTCTCGGTGTTTAAATGTCACTCTCTTTATTTATTTTTCTCCCCCTGTGTCGTTAATTGTCGCTAACAGGGCGAACTGTGGCTTTGTTTACTCCGAGAAACAGACACGTATTTCTCGCCACGTCACCCCGTTTTAGCCGCGTTGACAGCTTTTATTATAAACGTGTTCAAGCTTCATCACGTTCATAAAGCTTCAGCCCCTCATCACTAACGGGATCCCACATAACCAGCTGTCCTCTTTATTATCACTGAAACAGCCTCAAAGCAGACAGTGTCATCACTACAGGGCCGGATAATGACAAGCAGGCACCAGCCTCCTGTTTTCATCATGTTAATGTGTTTAAATCCTGTTTGGTGATTTGATATTTATGTGTTTGACTCATCAACTCTTTGGTTATTCGATTACAGAGCGGATAGCATGGTAATGGTTTAAATTAAAAGTCAAGTAAAGGGGTTTTGTTAGTGCACAGTGTTTCACCGAGGACCATAAAACATAGTGCAGACAGTAAAGTGCACACACATTACAACACAAAGTGCAGAATACATTTAGACAAAAAACAACAGACCCTCCCTAACAGGATGTGTATGTATGTTTGCATGACTACATATGGATGTCTACAGTACGGCTGTGTTGGGTATATGCAGTAGAGAGAGGTAGATATTGAATAAAATTTGAGTAGTGGCAGATAAAAGGTGTAAGCGTGCATGGATATAGGTTAAAATTTACATTTTATTGTTGTTTAACTGTCTGTGGGAATAAACTCTTCCCCATCCTGGCAGTGTTGGTCCTTTTAAACTGTGCAGCCCAGAGACGAGTACATGGGAGGGGTGTGTTGGATCATCCACGGTACTTCTGGATTTGCGCAAGCATGTTGTAGATGTCCGTGACAGAGGAGGGAGATACCCCCGATGGTCTTTTCAGCCTTCCTCACAATCCGCTGTAGGGCCTTTGCGGTCAGAGATGGTTCACTTGCCAAACCCTTGCCGTGATGACCCCTCCTCTCAATAGTGCCTCTGTAGAAAGTGGTCAGAATCTAATCACGTGTCAATTTATATGAGTGAATTATTTCACCCCATCCTGTCTCCTCAGACCAATGCAGAGCCAGTGTCGGTGTTTGTGTACGAGGTAGCACAAGGAACAGAGCTGCAAACTCAGCTAGCCAAGGCTGCCTTCAAACGTATGAAGACCCTGCGTCACCCTAACATCCTGGCTTATGTTGACGGATTGGAGGTGAGTGATTTGTGCACCCGTCTTTAGCTCTACACACACTGCCACTGTTAACAATGTTGAAAGGAACATAAGTGAGTGATCATGAGTGTGTGTCGTGTAACTAACATATAATTAGTGTCTCATCCCCCACCATCTGCTTTCCTCTGCATGTTTACGTTCAGATAGAGGTGAGTGTGAATATGGCACTGTTATAGTGAGTAGTGCACTACATAATGTAAGCTGATTCTTACAGTGTTTTCTCAGTTTTGTGTGTGCAACGACATTGATAGTCCAGTTATGCTGTATGCTATTACTACTGTTATACACAGTGAAATACATCAAGAGAAATCTTAAAGATCATTACTGGACAATATGCATTCATAGTTTTCCTCCTTGTTCATGTTTGTTGGTCATATATTCATAATTTTCTACAAATTTTCATCATCCCTGAAACTGAGCAACACTGGTAAAGTTGCCAAACTCCTTATCTCAATATAATTTCTAACAAATCCCTTTAAAATGATAGTGTGTAGGTCTGGGTGATCATTCATTATTTACATTTATTGCCTTTTAATAGAATTTTGTGCTGATACAACTATACTGTTTATTATAAAATGTTGTTAAAAACAACAACACGCACATAAAGTAACGGTTGTTTTTTATTTGGGGTTGCTTCACAGACAGAAAAGAGTCTGTATCTGGTTACTGAGCAGGTGACACCCCTGTCAGTCCACCTGAAGGCCCAGGCAGACAAAGGTGGAGCTGGGGACCTGGAGGTCTCCTGGGGACTGCATCAGATAGTGGTAAGCATAAGAGCCATCTGATACTATCAGGGGAGCCATAGTTTTGTCACCTGTCCTCTGTAAGCTCTTATTCCATGTCTGCCATTTTCCTCCTCTCACAGAAAGCTCTGAGTTTCCTGGTCAATGACTGCCACCTGCTCCATAACAACTTGGGTCTGTGGTCTGTTTTTGTGGATCGAGCCGGGGAGTGGAAGCTCGGGGGCCTCGAACATGTAGCCCCTGAGCAGGGTGACCCAAGCGGGGTCTCACTTCCTGCCCCCAAGACTGTTTACCCAGACATGGAGAAATATGACCCACCAGAGATGTCCAATAGCAGTGGAGAGAAATGGTAAGAGAAACCGAGAGAAGCAAGTCAGAATAATAATAATATGTAACAGGATGAAAGGGTGGTACCTGAGTAAGGTGTTGATGTGATATTAAACTTGGCCTTTTGTTGGAACCTTTGTGTTAAGCTGTGTGCTTATTTGTTGCAGGGCAGGGGAGGTGTGGAGGCTAGGCTGCCTGATCTGGGAGGTGTTCAACGGGCCGCTACCTCGCACGTCCTCCCTTCGTTCACTTGGAAAGGTGCGACAAATATATATGATATTATGATTATTTTGTTGTTTATTTTACATTAAAGAGCAGAGGTTTCACTCATGTAAAGAAGAATCAATGTGAGAATCAGACTCATATATTCAGGTTCAGTGACACTTTGTTTGTGACATGGGAAAGTGATGTTCATAGAGCTGTGTCCTCTTTGTGCCCACAGATCCCCAAGGCCCTGGTCCCTCATTACTGTGAGCTGGTGGGGGCTAACCCCCGAGCTCGGCCCAACCCGGCCCGCTTTCTCCAGAACTGTAGAGCCCCCGGAGGGTTCCTCAGCGGCAGCTTTGTGGAGAGCAACCTTTTCCTGGAGGAGATACAGGTCCACAGACTTGCATAAATATCCATCTTTATTATGTATAATAATAGTGTTTGTATCAGTGCCAACATCAAGATAGAAACTGATCAAGTTCTAATGAACTGTCCTGTCACACACATAGTTTAATTTGATGAAGCATGTCCCTAGAACCCATGGGTTAGTATAAGAGCTAATTGATAATAATAATAATAATAATAATAATAATAATAATAATAATAATAATAATAATTCAAACTTTCTCTCCAGATCAAGGAGCCAGCTGAGAAGCAGCAGTTCTTCCAGGATCTGAGTGACAATCTGGACTCCTTCCCTGAAGACTTCTGCAAACACAAGGTCCTGCCCCAGCTGCTGACTGCCTTCGAGTTTGGCAATGCAGGAGCTGTAGTCCTCACACCACTCTTCAAGGTGAATCTTTACTGCCCTGGGCAAGTTTCACACATAGTTTAATATCACACAGTATACTGCAGCCTCTCCAACCATCTCTGCAACACATAAACATACTCTGTCCTACTCTACATACTTTGTCCAAGCAGGACATGGTGACACTGGTATTAATATCATCTGTCTGTCTGCCAGGTGGGGAAGTTCTTGTCAGCAGAAGAGTACCAACAGAAGATCATCCCTGTAATTGTGAAGATGTTTTCCTCCACAGACAGAGCCATGAGGATACGACTGCTGCAGCAGGTAGGTGTGACAAGACCTTAAATGCTCTTAAAGGGTCAGAAAAACATCAGTTGCTGTTTGTTCTAACGTTGTTTCTCCGTCTCTCTGTCTCAGATGGAGCAGTTCATTCAGTATCTGAATGAGGCAGCAGTCAATTCCCAGATTTTCCCTCACGTTGTTCACGGCTTCACAGACACCAACCCCGCCATCAGAGAACAGACTGTTAAGGTAGTCATCATGCTTAAACACAACCCTAAAACCAGGAGAAGTTATTAAATATTACTTGTGCACCGGATGATGAACTCTTCCCTGTTTTCCTCCTCCAGTCTATGTTGCTGCTCGCTCCCAAGCTGAATGAGACGAACCTGAACCAGGAGCTGATGCGTCACTTTGCCCGGCTGCAAGCCAGAGACGAACAAGGCCCGATCCGATGCAACACCACAGTCTGTCTGGGCAAGATCGCATCCTACCTCAACGCCGGGGTAAAGTACACACCTATACCACTTAATGTCAACGTTTAATTCATTAATGCAAAAAACACAAAAAACGCTTAAACCAAAGTTTTGCAAAGAATCCGTTTAAATGAAAGAATTTTGTCATTTCTTTCTTCAGACTCGACAACGTGTTCTGATTTCTGCCTTCTCACGAGCCACTAAAGACCCTTTCCCAGCTTCACGCTCTGCTGGTGTGCTGGGCTTCGCCGCCACGCATAACTACTACAGTGTAACAGAGATCGCCGCACGCATCCTGCCCACCCTCTGTGTCATCACGGTTGACCCCGATAAGGGCGTCAGGGACCAGGTACACATGACTGATGGAGATCTGTGACAACATGGTGATGTAGTTGCTCAATATGTAATGTAACTACATCAAGGAGTATTTAGATTGTTATTTATTAGCAGCCATATCAAGATGTCAAGATACAGTCATTTGATATGACTACTCTTATGTGTTACCGTTTGTTTGGCTCATGAATTCAGCTTTGTGTACGTATGTTTAACTTCTGTAGACCTTTTTTTTGTTATCTCTGGAATATGCTGATGTATTTCTGCTTAGGTTATCCTCTCCTGTTTTTTCTCTCAGGCATTCAAAGCCATCAAGAGTTTCCTTTCCAAGCTTGAGACTGTGTCAGAAGACCCCACCAAGCTGGCTGATATAGGTATGTAACACACTGCACTGAGCCGCTGTCTGCTCAATTTTCTCCATTTCTGGGGAAAAGAAAACAAACACTGACTAAAAAATTGAGAAAACTTGAAATCCTCTCTCCTGTCGCCTCTGCAGAGAAAGACGTAGCATCATGTGCTCAGCCTGCAGGGGCCTCTTCCAGCTGGGCCGGCTGGGCTGTGACTGGCATGTCCTCGCTGACGTCTAAGCTGATCCGCAACGCTCCAGGGACAGAGGGGAGTGCAGGAGCTGACGGCACCGGGCCTGCCAGCGACACCAGCCCTACCAGTGCCACGGACGAAGCACCTGCACCTGGTAGGGTTATCACAGTTGATTTGCTTGGCTCCTATAATATTGTTGGAGGATGAACAGTTTTAAAAGAGCATCAGAATCGAAGACGACATTCTCTGGAGGCATTTTTCAGACTTGAGTCCTGCCCAAAACATGCAGTAATCTCCTTTACAAAGTCCTAAATATGCCATCACAGCCTTTTCTGTTTTTTTTTTAAAATCACAGGTGATGAAAATAAAACTCCTCAAGCCCCTCTGACTCACCATGCTGCCTCTAGTCGTGCCAACAAATCACAGGCTCTTGAAGTTACAGACAACGACGACGAGCCGATAGGAGACCGCTGGGATGACGAGGAGGACTGGGGACGCTTGGAGGTAGGATTTCACGACTTTTTAATGAAAGAGAAAAATGCCAAAGTGAGAGTGAGAAATATGTATATGTGAGATTATACTGTGACATAAATGTCATTTCTAATCTCATAAATTGTTGACTCTCTCTCTCATGTAGGATCCAGAGAAAACTCACACAGAGACAGATGACTGGAACAGTGACTGGTCAGGAATGGCATCATCCAAAAAGAAGGCCAGTGACAGAGCAGTATGAGCCCTTTAATGTGTACCCATTACACAGTACTACCTTTAGTGCTAATACTACTATTTCTAATGCACCACTGATATTCTTTAACGCTACTACTGTGAGTAATAGTGTCTCTACATAACAACACCCATGTATAGTATTGACAGCAAATGCAAACAAAGCACAGCAGATTCGTTTTCTGTGTTAAGAGAACCAAAACCAAAGAAATCTGTAGTTTTTTTTGTTTTTTTTTAGCCTTTTATATGATTTGAATCCTTCTCTGTTTTTAAAGCATTTATCATCTCTCTGATATCTAGGTGGGCCGGTCCTCTGCAGCGGTGAAAAAGCAGAGCTCTGACTGGAGCAGCTCAGGCTGGGACGCCGACGACAGTTGGTCAAACGAGAAAGAAGGCCAGGGTCAGAGCTCTGCGGGCGAAGAAGGCTGGGGCAATGACTGGGGAGAGGAGGACACAGACACAACGTTGACCAACACGACACTCCCTCTGCCCGAAGGGGTGCGATTAGCCAGCGATTACAACTGGGAAACAAGCTCAGCCAAAGCGGCCAATCAGAATGATCTGTTCGCCAGCGTGTCCCAGAGAAACACAACCAGCACTACTGCCACCACGGTGAGGACGGAAAGAGGCAAAAACATAGAAGAGCAGAGATAGACTGATTAAATTAATGTTAATTATATTTGAAATTAAAAAAATGTCAAAAAATGTGAATCCTGACAGTAATGAAAACTTAATATTAATAGGAATAACACATTTTACATCAAATTGTACATCAACTGTAGACTTAAGTAATCATCAGATGTACAAATGGAGGTAGAGGGATAAGGGAGGAGGGAAACGTCGATGCTGTCGTATTTTAAATTTGACTAAAGGTCAAGAAGACATGAGTGTGAAATGAGAGAAATAGTCATGATGTGTGTTGTGATTTCTCCTCGTCAGGCTGGAGATGGCTGGGCTGCAGAGGCAACAGGAGAGTGGGGGGCCGAGGAGAGCTGGGAGTCAGTGGAAGGAAACCAGGGGGGTAAGTGTCTCACCAGCCCCTCATATCAGAAATATGAACCTTTTATTTGCTCCAAATAGTGCAAATATAATGATACTTTATTATACATACTCTGGTGTTTAATAAAGATCCAAGCTTCTGTGCATGTGTAATGCTATGTTACTTCAGTGTATTCCCACTAAAGCTGTTCCTGTGCATTGAATTGTCTTTTATTGTCTTCCAGGTCTCAGCAAAGCTGAGCTGTCCAAGAAGAAGCGTGAGGAGAGGAGGAAAGAGCTGGAAGCCAAACGGGCAGAGCGCAAAGCTGCTAAAGGTCCTCTTAAATTGGGCGCACGGAAGCTGGATTGAGCGGGGACGCAAGGATTTGAGGATTTAAGGGCGGGGATGGAGAGTGAGGAACATGGACCACAGTGACTGGACCCGGAGCAGTGGTTGGAGGATTGACATTCCACATACTTAAGGACCAGAGAAGAAGTGTTAGCAGTGAAGAAATGACCGTGAACAGCAATCACAATGAAGGCTTCTTGCTGGTTCAGCTGAGGAAAATGTTGCTGTTGGTCAGACGGTGACTCTCTGCTTCTCACAGATGCAACAGTCCAGTGCTTTACGGATAGAGAGGAGACAGAGACAGAAAAGAAAGACATGAAGCAGCACTCCATGCAGCAGAGTTCACACAAAACGTCCCTCCCCACCTTTTTTTTTTTTTTTTTTTTTTAAATACATAATTCATAAAGGTTCAGTTGTAAAGTCAATGTATATAAATGTTGCATCTTGTCTTAAAGTGACATGAAGAAGACACTTTTTAAAAAATCACAAGTATATACAACAGAATTCAAACATGTATTATTGTATTGAATGATTCTCGGTACACACACACACACACACACACACACACACACACACACTCTTACAGTGGATATGAATGTTTTAGTTCAGCTGTCACTAACTTACAGATTTAAGACTTAAAATCGATCCATGCATGCACTTGTGTATTTGTGTGGCCTAACAAAAGCTTTCGTGGCAAAGTACTACAACCGTGTTGAGTCTACTTTGCACATACAACACTGTACTGAACTGGCTGGAGAGCTGACACATTTGACTGGTTTCAGATCTGTTATTGTGTTAATATGCACTGCAGACACATGACGAGAACACGAGTAGTGCAATTGAGGCTGGAGAACTGGTTTAAGTGTATGGGTTGTACATGCCTTTGTCATATGTGGGGTAGTGCTGGGGTGGTGGAGGGGTTCTCGTCGGTCCAGGGTAAAGAAATTCCCTAAAAGTTTCTTTTACTCTTTTTATTTGTGCCTTTTATTTGTCGGATCACTTTCAAGGTTTATGAGAACATTTTAAAAAGTGGACCTGAAATGTCTCCCACCAGTAGATCCCTGTCTTCATGATGATCCTCCTGTCTGTGTTGGATGTGGCATTGCTTGGTTTGTTGTAAGATGCTGCATAGATGAAAAGCTGACACAATCAACAGCCATCACCACTGGAGCTAATGTCCTGCTATGGGGTGGTCAAGTCAGGTGAAGAACTATGCTGTGTTGGTGGTAAACTGAGGGAGAGTAGATGCAACCTTTTACAGTAAATCCAAATCATGTAGCATGTGAGCTATTCTAAAAAAAATAAATCTAATTAAAATACTTGTATGTTTCTTCTTTAAATTAAAAAGATGTCGTCATATTCCTCCTCAGCACACGTATGAGCCAATGATTCACCCTATTTCTCCATCTAAAGCACTCAAGATAGACTTTAATGATCCCATTTATCTTTCATCCCTTGATCCCTCAGCCCTTCATCCCTCGTCCCACCTACAGTACACCATCTTGGTTCATTTTCATCCACAATATGTAATATACCTGTCTAAATCTATATCCAAATTGGTGTGCTCTTAAATATTTTTTCATGACAAATGGTTTTGTGGCCTCTTCCTAATTTGGCACGACATCTGTTCAGTTGCTGTAGAGAGACAGAGCCAGTGTCTCACTCCTAAAGTGAGAGATGGGTATATGACCAGGCCTTCAGCATGTTTAATACCTTGTGCACCCTGAGAAGATCATAGGTGTCACATTCAGAGAAGTTGCAGAGACGGAAAGAGCATTGTGTTTGAGGTTTCAAAGTGAAAGTATTAGTTCCTTCGTTTTTCTCAGAATTCAGTAACAGAAGCAGGAAGTCAAACCAGATGAGACCAGATTACGTACTTTACGTTGCAGCCTCATTCGACTACAAGTTGGTTAGGGCTTAAGGACAGAGTATTTTCAGTGATCAATACGTTAAATAGCCTTGTTTTTTTGTTTAAAATATAAAGATGGATGATAGGATATCTATCATTTTCCTAATATTACAGCTCATTGTTGATACTCCGTTCATGAATTCAATGGAAGACCCACGATGGACACATGGACGACGGGCCACGGTATGATGCACTTTTGTATTTACAATTCTTACAAGAGACACACACAATATAACTTTGTTTTAATTTCTGACTTCAGGGTGTGAACGAGCATGAAAATCTGCTGGAAAGATCATGCCAAGGGGAGGAGTATTTTCAAGACCTGAAAAAGAAGGTATGTTATTCAGGGTTTAAACGACAACAGTGATAATAATAAGCAAGTAAACATCAGATTCTTCCCTAAAGCTGAAAGATATATTATTTTTAGGAAACAACTGATCAACCTGTGCTCAGTACCATTTTTCTCATAATGTACACTTTTACCACAGTCTGTAGAGTTGCTAATACACATGCTGTGTACAACATATCTTTGTTATAAAAATTAGGATTGTACTGGGCTGCAGGTGTTTTAACTCTTAGTGTATGTGTGTTTTGTCTTTTTACATATCTTGTGTACTCCCCTTATCTAGCATGTGTTTGTTGAAGCTACCTGGGAAAGGAAATTTAAAAAAATGTTCAAAGACATGAGAAACAGACTAAGGGAAGTGTCATTTTGGACAAGGAGCATAATGTTCATTACTAAGGGGAAAGATGTGGGATTAGTGGGAAGATGTTCGAGACAGTCCATTTTGAATGAATTGTATAAAAACCACCTGACAGAGCTCCACAGGGAGCCTTTTTCTGTGTAACCCTCTTGTGTGTTGCACTGTTAAATGCTCCTTCTTGTACAAGAATGTTAAATTCAACTTAAACTTTGGTACTTTGAATCCAGTCCTCCTTATTCAAAGGTTCTTCTTAAAAATTCTCATGACAATCTTCATCCAATAAATCTGATTCATCCAGTTTGCACACGTTCATAGAGCAATGACAGAGATTTCAAGATCTCCATGCAACCTGTCAAGATGGGGGAGGGATATTAGCGATACTACAGCAAAACCTGCAACTGCAATATGTAATAAAGCTGGCTGGTTTTACCTGCAAGCTTAACTGAGAGCTGCCATCTTACATTTCGGATGTAAAATTTCAAAAGTTAGAATGCTAAATTATCCTCAACTGTAGGCTTCATTCATTCATCACAGATCAAGTTCATTATCAAATCAAAAGATTACATTTTACTGTGATCAACTCTATTTCTATTTATTGTTGTTTTTATTATGATGTTTTTAGCTCCAGATGTTGTGAGGAACAATGTTCTGCTTGCTGATACACTTACAGGTGAAACGACGAATGTTGTCGAAGTCTTGTCCCAACATCCCGTCAGAACTCGATGACTCTGACTTGAATCCTTTGAATGAAAAGTGGAAGAGCATGGATATTAGACGAGACTTGAAGAAGGAGTCTTTCGAAGACGTAAGTGAAATGTTGGACAAAGATCCTAATTTTCTTGACACGTTGTACAAACGCTTCATGAAAAAAAAAAGAAAGACCCCTGCACTACTTATCTTATCTTCATTCCTCTGCATCAACGTCATGGATCATGTCTCCTTTTGATTTAAGAGACTTCATGTTTAATGTATAATGAATAATGATGTTATCACTATTAATTTTCACAGGAGTGACAGTCTGTTGTCTAGGTTATAGACTCCCTTTAGCACATCATTTTCCAACAGGATGTCACACGTGTTAACCACAACTGCCTAAAACAACACACTCCCCCATCAACACAGCCTTTAGGATTGTCTTGTCTTGATTGTCAGGGCTGCTCCATTACTGTTTGATAGAGCTGAGGTCAAGTTTTATTTGAAATTGAATTTTTCTTTAATATCACTAAACAAATAACTGTTTGCACAGAACACTGACCATCATCTCAGTGGTCTGTTCATTTTGTTGGTACCCTTTAAGATCTGAAGTTGATACCATCAATGCAGTGTATAATCATCACTCATTAATCTTGTAATTCTTCCTGAAGGTCCTCATCTGGGAAACAGGCCATCCACACTGGAATCAGACTCACTCGAGGATTCAACATTCAAAAGTATGTTACAAACATGCTCTATTGCTAAAATATAAGTTTTCTTTGTTTTGTTGTTGCTATTGGACGAGCCCATGGTCAGATAATTTCCAATTATTGTAAATACTGGATTCACTCAGCATGGCCGTCATACCATCTGTGCCTCTGTATTGTGGCATGCTGAGGTATGGCAGCATGTTATAATTTAATATTTCAGGTTTATAGCCTACATTTAATTTAGGTTTTAGATAATTTTGAAGACCAGATCATATTCACATGCAGGGCTACACTAAATGTACTACAGGCTGTGTAATCTTGTAATTGGCCTTATTATTATTATTATTATTATTATTATTATTATTATTATTATTAGTAGTAGTAGTAGTAGTAGTAGTAGTAGTAGTAGTAGTAGTAGTAGTAGTATGACAGATGCAAGGCCCTGTGTGGTCGCCCATGCAGTGGTTCTGCATTCAGATCACAAATGTCCACAATGAATGTGTGAATCTTCAAAAAACATATTTATAAATTATAAGGATTATAACAAATTATATAATAAATATTCATAGAAGACAAAAAGGCAATCTCCATGCAGCCTGTCAAGACGGGGGAGGGATATTAGGATACAACAGCAAAAATTAGAAAACCTGCAAGCCAAACTGAGAGCTGCCATCTTACATGTAGGATGTAAAATTTCAAAGGTTAGAATGCTAAATTAGTCTCAACTGTAGGCTTCATTTAAATGAATGACTATCTTTCAACACAGTGATGCTCACTGTTTATCACTAAAGTTTGAATTTGTGTGAGATTGTGTCCTTTGAGGTTAAAAGAACCTTCGTCTACAGTATGTCTGTTAGTCCCAGAAGTTGTAAGGGACAATGTTACAAACAATCTGTATTCTGTATTGTAGACAGACTTGTATTTTAAATTTGAAATGAATGAATGAATGAAATTTTAGACAACAATGTGAATTTTCTTGACACATTGCACATTCGCCTCATTGACAAAAAGAGAAAAAACTGATGCCCGACTGATCTTTTTTATTCCTCCGCATCGACGTCAGCAGATACATCCTGGTCATGGGCACCAAATCCCAGCTGAAGTCCTCCATGCTAATTCTAGGGTGCGAGACCAGACCTTATATCTGGGTCTTCATCCAATAAATCTGATTCATTCATGGCAACAGAGTCCAAAGTAGGATTTCTTAAAGGAGAGCTTCACAATTTGGAGAGCATGCACCAAGTCTGCACACCAATTGATTTTGGAGTGTTTATGGAGCCCAGCTAATTTTACTGAATTCAATGACCAAACCAAATATCAATATACCTGGTCATACATGCCACCTTTAAGGTTAAAAATATTATAAAATATATTATATATAAGATTTTCTTTTTTTGCCATATCATAGGATGGTCAAGAGAGCTCAACATGCTATAGACAAATATGAATCAAAAGACAAAATAATGCACTACGCTCTTGTTTCACTGCAGAGTGTCGATCATTTTCTCCTTGGCATTAACACTTGACATGTTTACGTTGCTTTGTGACAGAAAGAAATGTGCTGCCAATGCAGACCATACAACCAAACAGTGAAACATTGCAAGTTGTACAAAACATTCCTGTATTTGATTGTTTTTTATATTTGCAGCTCATTTCTTTATGATGTGTGTGTATCAACGTCAAATTTGCAAAGTTGTCTTCTAATTTATGTTTTCTTTATTTCTTCATTATTTAACACCATACTTTATAAATCAAACAAAACAAACAGAAAACAAATGTATTATGAGAATAAAGCTTATTCTTTCTTTCTTTTCTTTTTCAAAAGAACGACAATGGAATCAGACGTTCTGCAAGCTCTGCACAACCGCACCCTAAGTCCCAGTGTGTCCAGTCCAGTGGAAAAAGTCCATCTTTTTCTGCAGCCCACATCCGTACGGGATATATGTGACAATGACTTCCAGAAAACAAATTCACATGAGTCTCTATATGTAAAGTTTATTCACATGTACATGTGATTTCTTTCTATAAGGATAACCTTATCGATTTACCAAAGTAACACAAACGACCTCTCAAGTTGGGTTGGTAATCGAGGTCAGGTAAAAAACAAGAACAAATCTGCAATAGCTGCTATTCTGAGTTGCTGTTTTTTAACAGAAATAATGTCCTCATATTATAATTCAGGAGTCTCCAATGTTTTTGACAAAGGATGCATATTATAG
The DNA here is from genome assembly GCF_000972845.2 of Larimichthys crocea. Taxonomy (NCBI): domain Eukaryota; kingdom Metazoa; phylum Chordata; class Actinopteri; family Sciaenidae; genus Larimichthys; species Larimichthys crocea. Next base: position 28,543,924 of record NC_040011.1, read on the forward strand.
GCTTATAATAGCGTGTATGGTTCTAGCTCACATGATTGCATGAGCATTCATGGATAGGCTATCATCAATGTTATTATTTTTCATAAGGGCAGAAACAGCATCAACATCTAATAGTGTGTTGGATCCATGTTAATGTAAATTTTCACACATCAGTGCTGGAGAGAGAGATGATGAAGGGAGGCAGGGAACAGAGTGACTGGTGGTGGTGTGGTGTGGAAACTCGTGGGCAGGCAGGTACAAAGAGACGAGGGTTAACAATCTGAGCAGATTTAACAAACAGCAGATAACTCAGGTCTGTTTAGCTGACTGATTGTTAATATGTAATAAAGCTGGCGATGTTTTATTCTTTTTATTTTTTATAATTTATTTTTATCTTCTTTAGATACAGAGAAGCTTAATGTTTGTGTCTAGAAAAGCAGGTGCTATTCTGATCATTACTATGGTAACCAAGGTCAGAGGATGGTGATGACACAATGGATATGTACATAACGGTTTATGGATGAATTTGATTAATTTAGATTTTCTTAATTTAAACAATGATGTAGCAATGCTGTAAAACTAGTAATGCTGTATTCTAACTTGTATGAACCATTTTCAAGAAAAGCATGTGTCTGGCTCGAGGCTTAGTTTCTCTATTTTTAAATTAAATTAGTTCTTTTTTATACTTTTTTAGAGAATCTTTGGTCTTTTGGATTTGCCTGGAAACTGCATTCACTTAATTGTGACTGTAAAACATTATTGCTTTACTTTTTTTTCCACTTTCAATATATGTTTACTTTGATTTGTTTTAAGCTTTTGTCCTTTCACTTTTGCTAAATAAACTGTGTAAAAATGTGCACCAGTTTAGCCTCTGAGCCTGCATTTGTGTCCTATTTGTCTCTATCTCTAGAAAAATGCCCCTTAACCTTTTAAATTATAAAAAAGACATGCAGGTTAAAGAATGAAAAACGAACCATCAAATAATGAATACAGAATAATCAAATATGAATCAAGAACATTTATTCTTACAAATAGGTGAGAACATTTATACAATTAAATACTGTATTTGAATGTACTTTATAATATGAAAGTAATGATTGAAAGTTATGAATTACTCCTTGAAATCATATCTACTATGATTCATATTGACCATCAGTTGACAGAAATAGATGCCAAATTGGAAAAGCTCTTGTTTCACTGCAGGTTGTTGATCATCTTCTCTTTGACGTTGACACTTGACATGTTTACACTGCTTCGTGACAGAAAGAAATGTGCTGCTAGTGCAGACCATACAACCGTATACAAAAGTGAAACACTGCAAGTTGTACAAAACATTCCTGTATTTGATTATGTTTTCTAAAATTTCAGCTAATTTCTTTATGGCGCTGGTGATATTTGTGATGCCAAATTGGTTACAATGTTTTCTTTATTTGCTCATGTTTTGTTAAGTTGCAATGTATTAAGCTCTCACGACTGTTGTGGAGAAATTGGTGAAGTCAAAGGTCAACGGTGAGGTCAGGAAGGAAGAAAGTGTTCAGGAGCCTCTGGTGTCTTATGCTGTATTATTTATTGATGCTTGATCAAGGAGAATTAGAGACACTTTCATGGTGCATCAGAAGTGCCTGAGTCTTTCTCACATTCTGCTGAACTCGTGCTGGTAGATAGGCTTCAAACCCCAAGATAACACCCCAAATACTACACGCCAAGAATTAGTCAAAGAGAATGTTTTTATTCATGTTAGTGTTACTGTCAGCATATTCTAGTCTGGAGACACAGATGTTTGTTTACGCAGATTGGACCGTCAATGGGAAGCTATCTATTATGTCTAGGAAGGCAACAATAGGTCTCTTTGACCCTGACCACCACAGTGTTGAGATAGAGTGGCACCTACTGTTCGCAATCAAAGCCAAACAACTAACACTGCTGAGGACCTCAAGGCCTACACTTGACCTTGTGCAACCTAAGGATAGAAAATTTCATAACAATCCCCTTTTATTGATCATAATATCAACACTAATTATTGAATACTAATAATTACCACATTTAGAGACCACCAGGGAATACAGTCAGAATGGGATCAACACAAACATTATAAAACATTTGTAATCACACAGAAATCAAGAGTATTGAGATCAAAATTATTCTAAAAGGACATCAATGGAAATTATCTTCCAAACAAAGAGGTCGGTTTAGATTAATTCATACAATCATTGAGAAACTTTAAGAACCCCTCCTATGTACCCCCTCATCCCAATCCCATGATGTGTGAGTTCCACTTTCAGGTCAACAAGGGCCTTTAAGCTAGCAAAGATCCCCTACAACACCAATGTGTTAAAGAAGTTCATCAGGGAGGTCACAGATCATGTGCAAATATGCCACTGGGAGAGGAGAAAGATCAAATGTATTATTTCACCTAGTAGATAAAACCCTAGCAATTAGAAGGGGTTCTATAAAAACAATTGATTTAATATTGTAGAATAAATTTCTTCTCTCTTTTTAAATCAATCACAACAATCATCGTTGAAATCAAGATATTGCAAAATCTTCAACCCATGTACATTATGTACAGTCGAGGGTCACCACCATGGAGAGGTTACTAGCACATACGATGCATGGTAGCGTGGAATCCATCTTCGTAGAATATTTCCATCAGTTGCATATCATCATAACATAATTGTAACTTTGAACTTTAAGCATGTATTACATTACTGTGAAAATCATCATTGAAAATAGATTTTAAACTGATTCATAAAATAGAAATTTCTATATGATTAAAAAATCACATCTTTTAGAACACTAAACAACCAGTAAAGCCAGAATCATCACATAAAGCTAAACTAAAATGGAACACAGGGGTAACAGAAGACTGATTTTATTTCCAAAGATAGAAAATATTTCTTCTCAACTTTATTTATTTTTATTCATCCACTCAACCCCCTGTTGTTCCATATATTCATTTACAGACCATAAGTCTCCTCTTCATCATTTTCGTCAAGAGAAAGATCATCCAGGCCAAAGCCTTGAATCCTTTCCTCAAAACCTTCAAAATCATAATACCTCTTACCCACTGGATTCGCAGCCTCTGGGCGTATACACACCTGGGGTACCTGAACCACTGACCTTGTGGTCTTCTTCACCATCAGTTTAATCAATGAAGAATAAGAAGAAAGAATAAGGAGACCACCCACAAATAGAGTAGTCAAAAATTTAACTAGCCCTGATCCCTATGACCTCAATGTACCAGAAAAATCCCCAAAGTTAAACCCATGTTTATCATGTAACTTTTGATACCTTGAACTGTGTCATGCGCCATATCCATGACCTCAGCAGTCACATCGGAGACGTAGGAGCAACATTCAGTACCTATAATTTTACAAGTTCCTCCCTGTGCTGAGAACAGGAGAAGACGAGACGGGAGACGTGTATATGAATTATGCGGAAAGTATAGTATAATTTAAAACCACTCTGTAGGTACTGTTCATTGACTGTCTTAGCAACGTATAAGGCAATTTCAGAATTACATGGAGACTTTGCAGAATGTACAGAGTAGGCTTCATCTTCAAATCTTGTGGCCAAATTATTCCAATTGAACATTTCATAATCCGCTCTAATGAATGGAATTGGATGAGACATTGGTGAGTGTATGGACGAAGGCATATTTTGACATAGCCAACAGCTACTGAGATTACGATTGGGAGCATAATCAATCATGAGACTGAGGACCGAATTTGTTTTTTGCACTAAAGTTTGAGAAACTTCACCTGTAACTCTATCACGCCTTGTTGATTTAGGTTTGGCTACCTTGAGTGTATTTATGGAAGAAAAATTACCATTCTGGAGAAACCTATCACAATTTACAATCTAGGTAATTTTCCAAATGCAGTTTGGTTAAGCGTCACAGCTCCAGAGGTTCAATCATAGATACTGTAGGTGTGAATGTTACCTTCATTAACCTGGATGCACTCAACTCCATCTTAATCAGAGCTTTATCATGCGTTTTCCACGACCATTTACCTTGGGAGAAAATCAAGGGGTAAGCAACATAACAACCATTCTCATCACATCTGTCAATTGGACATTCAAACACAATAGGATTAACAGTTCGTTTAGTTCGTAAGAGAGCAGGAAATGCAAATTTATCAGTCCTTTCAGGCACTTTTCCTTTAGGTTCTCTTATAGCAACATCGTCAATTTGTGTTTTATGTCCGGACTCACGTTGCTGCAGCTTCGACGGGAACCTGACAAACTGTTCTCACGTTCAGGTCGAGCTCAGTGTTCGCCTTTCCAAGAACACTCAGCAAAGAACGCCCCTTCTTTTGGGGTGAGGGGTCAATGACACCGACTGTGTCCTGAGCAGGAAAGCCTCCCTGCTCTTTGCTTTGTGGAGTTGGAGAGCCGTCCTGCTCTCCATGGTCTGGAAAGCCCTGATCAGCTCCTTGTCCAAGCCTGGACAGTAGGAGGAAGATGAAAAGTAACCTCCCGGTTACTCGCCAGGGTTCAGCAGCCTTTCATCTTGTAGTGTGAACCCATTCTGCTCTGCCCTCGACTTTTAGGGCAGTTCTAGTTGTCAGCAATACCTGGTAGGGACCTTTCCACCTGGGAGACAAAGACACTTTTTCCAGACATTTGATTAATACAAAATCTCCTTCCTTAAAAGGATGAATTGGCTCTTCTGAGGGCTTTGTGAGCCTGTCAGCCACCTTCTCCATTTCAGTTAGTCTTTTTACATATTCAGTCATAAACTCATCCGTCCAAAGCAGAGAAGTTTTGTGTGGTGTCAAAGGGGAACTTATACCTATGGACGATGGTCTCCCCATTAACACCTCATGAGGACTTAGTCCTGTTGTTGTGCTTGGTGCGCTTCGGATGGAATATAACACAATAGGCAGTGCATCAGGACATTTTAGGCCCGTTGTCAGCACTGTTTTGGTTAACCGATCTTTGATAGTTGCGTTTATGCCACTTGAACCCTAAGATATCTGACAGACCTTGGGTGATATAAAAGCTGGACCTTTGTCACTATCTATTCCCTGTGGCACTCCAAACCTGAGGATCACCTCTTTTAGCAGACACTTAACAACTGTTGTAGCGTCTTCTCTTCTTGTTGTGAAAGCCTCAACCCACTTTGAGAATCAATCTGTCACAACTAACAAATATTTGTAGCCTTGACAACTTGGCATATATACAAAGTCTATTTGCAAATTTACAAAAGGACCTGTTGGAGGTTCCAGATGGTCATGCTTCACTTCTTTTTGGTCTGTTGACACGTTATACAACTGTCTACAAGCATTTGTGAGACTTGTAATGCCTGGTGCAAACCATTGTGAACGAATAACATAATTTATCACCCCTCTTTCGACATATGTTGGTCCATGTGTCACACGTGCCAACACATGTAGGAGAGCTCTTGGGCAAACTGGTCGACCATCCGGGTGGAGCCACAAGCCAGATGCTGAGTCAACTGCACAACTTTTGCGCAACCAAAGACTTCTCTCCCTGTCATCAGCATGATTTTGCATTTTCACAACATCATTAGCGGAAGGTACTAGAATTGGATTGATGGGGTTGTGTGGAGATATATTGATGGACCATGGAGGAGGAGGAAAGTGCGGCTTGTTTGACTGCAGTATCAGCCATTGCATTTCCTCGTGAAACAGGATAATTTCCTTTAGTGTGGGCTGCACATTTTACAATCGCGAGCTGAGACGGGTAAAAAATAGCCTCTAATAGATAATTTACCAACACGTGATGCTGTAATGGCTTACCAGAGGATGAGACATAACCTCTCATTTTCCATAATTGTCCAAAGTCATGTGCAGCACCGAATGCATATCGTGAGTCAGTGTAGATAGTGGCAACTTTACCAGAAGCAAGTATGCAGGCTCTAATAAAAGCATATAGCTCAGCTGCTTGGGCCGAAGTTCCATACAACAATTTCCCAGTCATTTACTACTGCCAGATGTACTGTATGTTATCAGATGGTTTGCTAGCCGAACCATCAGTATAAAGAACCATATCAGAATTTGGTATCGGTGTTTGCAGCAGATCTGGTCTCGGAGATGTGCACATTTCAATAATGATGATACATTCATGCTCATCATCTGTATCAATCAGTGGTAGCAGAGTAGCTGGATTTATTGGAGGTGAGCGCTTTAAAGTTATGTGGGGACTTGAAACAATTATTGCTTCGTAACCTGAGCGACGTGCTGCCGCCATGTGTTGTGTTGCGGATGTGTTAAAAATGTGTAATACTGCATGTGGAACGTGTACGTGTGTACATGTACACAGTCATGAGCCAGTACAATGGAAGAAGATTTGTCGATTAAAATGGCAACAGCGGCCACTGCTCTTAGACAACTTGGCATACCGAGAACTACAGGGCTCAGTCGAGAGGAGTAGTACGCAACAGGACGATAATGAGAACCATGTTTCTGTACCAGAATGCCAGTGGTGAAGCCATCTCTCTCATGCACATGTAGATGGAACGGCTGATGATAGTCCAGCAAACCCAACACTGAAGCCATTGTGAGACAATTTTTCAGATCTTGAAAGGCTTTTTACATTTCTTCAGTCCACTGTACCACGGATGGAGCTGATTGCACTGTGACGGCTCGCAAAACAGAGTCCATAGTTGCATATTCAAAAATCCAGTGTCTGCAGTAATTAGCCATCCCCAGAAAAGAGAGCATCTGTTTCTTGGTTGTGGTGGGAGGCATGTTAGCTAGCAGTTTCACCCTGTCCGGTGACAAAAGGCGCTGTCCATCCTTCAAAACATGACCCAAACATGTCACCTCAGGTCGACAGAATTGCAACTTTCCCAGCGACGCTCTGTGACCACACTCGGCCAGTCTCTGTAGCAGCGAGATAGAGTCTGTGTGGCAAGCTTCTTTTGATGGAGAAGCTATTAGGAAGTCATCAGCGTACCGCAAGAGAGTGGAGCCCCCTGGCAGGTGGAGCCCATCTAGATCTCTTTTTACCGCTGCTGCATACACCACGGGACTCTCGACAAAACCCTGCGGCAACCGTCGCCAAGTGTATTGCTTACCTTTGAATTTGAATGCAAACAGATACTGGCTATCTGGATGCAACGGTATCGAGAAAAATGCAGAACTTAGATCAACGACTGTGTAGTGCGTGGAATTAGGTGGTAAAGAAGCTAAAATCGAATTGGTGTCAGGGACAATTGGAGCTGCAGGTACCACTATATTATTAATCACTTGCAGGTCCTGCATGAACCGCCATTTATCAGGGCGATTTGCTTTGGGAATTGGTAAAATGGGAGTGTTACATGGGCTGGTGGTTTGAACTAGCAGGTCTTTATCCAATGGAGACTTGAATGACACTTTCAATTCCTGAGACGGCTTTGTGAGGCAAATTGTATTGTCTAATCATAGGTAGCTTAGCATTAGCCTTAAGTGTGACTTCATGTGGTGGAGCTGAATTTACAAAACCCACATGATTTTTATGTTTAGCCCACAAAATAGGTGGAACCTCAGACAATTCAGAGGGAGGTGCATACTGTATGGGAAGAGGCGGCTGATGAGTAACAAATGTAGACATTGGTAACTGCATATGTTCACTTAAAGACAACATATACAGTTCCTCCCCTAAATATGGTACTGTTTGGTGTTGAGAAGCTGGCACAATCTCTGCTGTTCACTAGATAGTTGGACTGGTATGGCACATCCCTGCGGACCAACAAACAAACATTGTTTTTTACATTTAAACCCTTCTTGTTTATTTAAAAACTCAATTCAACTCACCAATTGTTTATACTGCTCAGAAAGGTTAAATGCTGCAGTACAATGACAATGCAAAAGATGCTTCATTGTAGACATCAATGTTGCACATGCTGGAGATGATTTGGCAATTTTCTGAATATCTGAAACAGGAAAGCATATTAAAACCTATCAATTCCCAACAATACAAACTGTCCACCGTACTCTGCAAAAACTGAAAAGCTAGAGCGGCTTTTTCATCAGGGAGGGTCAAAAACAATCCATCCGGGGTGCACTGAATAGTAGCATGCCGTTTACAAAGTAGATCCCTCCCCATGAGATTAATTGGGCTTTTATCCGATATCAGAAAAGAATGCATCACTTCAGAGCCTTCAACAGTTATTTTAGTTTTCTGAGATAATGGTTCCACACCAGAAACGTGGATGGATGTGCACACATGCTCTGCAGTCTTTACAGTAGAAATAGTTGCTCCACTATCTACAAAAATACAAAATGCTATTTCCATTGACTTGAACGGGCATTATCGGGTCTTCGGTGGGATTATTAGAAAATTGAATAGTTACAGCTTAAATATGAAATGGTTGTTCTGATCCCGCCCCTCCATGGCCTCCCTATGCGTGATTGTAATATGTTGGCTGCCTGTAAGCAGTTTGTGTGGGTGGCGCTGGAAGAGCAGGAAATGATGTAACTGCCTGTTCCTGGTTCTGGTTAATGGATTTATTCCAGCGACGACCGCTCTTGCACTCTTTAGCCCAATGTCCCGCCTTGCCGCATTTGTGACAATTTCCGTGTTTCAGTTTGTCCCTGTTTTCGTTATTATTTTGACCACCCTGCTGTTGTACATCCTGTTTTCGTTATTATTTTGACCACCCTGCTGTTGTACATGCTGCATCTTTTGTTTTGAGCTGGAAGCATTATTATTGATGGAGAAAACATCGTTCCTATGCATAGCCATTATTTTATTTATAGTTTACTTCCAGTCGTTGGTGCTCCAGTCAATAACTGACAATTTGTAAGCAGCTGCAACGTTTGGTCTTAGATTTTGCACAAAAGTTTGCACCGTGAGACATTCATGTTCATCTCGCTTTATTCCAGCATTAATATCCCATATTTGTATGAATCTCTGAATGAATTCCGGCACTGACTCTCTTGCTTCTTGAACGCAGTGAATTACCTTTGAAAAGTCAGCACGTTTTCGTGCACATTTGGTTATTGCATTTTTTGCTTCAACATTTAACCAATCAGTCAAGGTCTTGGTCAGGGGCCACTGGCCACCCTCAACAGCTTCAGGGAAAACAAACTCATCTTTACACATGATCCATTCAGTTTTGTATGTAAATCGGACCAATTGTTGAACATCAGGTATCAGACAGCTGTAAACCGTACATACTTGTTCTAGCCATATCCAATACTCATCTGGGCTTGTAATTGGATTGGGAGCTCTGCTTGTCATATCCATGATTTCAAAAGGAGTCCATGGTTTACAGACTGCAATCATTATTTTAGGAGCATTTATTGGAGAAGCTTGTGACTCTTCTGAGATAAGGGTCTCTGATGTACCTCTCCCTCGTCTCTTGTGTGTTCCAGAAAGAGCCTGCTTTGTTTTTGGTTTCACAGCCTGAACCTCCTCGTCACTAGGGTCTGTGTTAGGCTCCTCCTCCCTGGGCCTGGCTCTTTCTCCTTCCGAGTCTGATTCACTTGACTGTCTGCTGTCTTTCTTCTGCTGTCTCTGTCTGACCGTGACTAGTTTTTCTAATTCTGCTATCTTTCTGTCCTTCTCAGCGTCATCTCTGTCTCTCTTTTCTTGCCTGATTCTCTCCTTCTCTCTGAGCTGTCTCTCCATCTCTTCCTGTTGCTTTCTCGCCCTATTTTCGGCTGCCTGAGCCTGTCTTGCCCTCTCTTCAGCAGCCTGTCTAACCCTGCTCTCCTCTAGGGCGGCCTGCCTCTGTCTGTTCCTTTGTTCAGTGGCCTGTCTGACCCTTTCTTCTTCTACTGCAGCTGCTAGTAGGAAAAATTTATCCGCTGCCTTAGTTTGTGATGTGCTTAGTTGTTCATCTATGTCAGCATTGCAAGAGGGCCTTGTATTTAAAAGTTGCGGAAAGGCAGCGAGCGCCTTTTCATTGTTTGGTTGTTCCGGCAGTGTTATCCCAACCTCGGCTAAAATATTCAACAAATCATGGGGAGCAGGAATCTTGGCTTGGCGCTTTGCCCAGCCATACATCATAGCTTTTGCACAATTTTCCAAATTATCAACATGTCGCTGCTTTATCTTAGCCATTTCTAAAGGTCTAGTTTGCAACATAGCTTCTAGTACAGGCATATGAGAGGCAGTAACACATTTGGCAGTCAGATCAATCATCTTTTTTAAGTCATCCGATCCAGTCTCGCAGCTTTTGTCACACACTCTCACACCACATCTTTCACGGGCCACAGTCAACCACACTTGCATACACTCATTCATGTCTCTGAAATCCCAGGATGGATTTCCAACATTAGAGTTAACATTCATCTCAGCCATTTGCAGCTTTTCTCTCTCAAATGTTCCCTCATACGGCCACATGCCATTCGTCCATTCACACATAAGAGAAGTGAACGGAAACACGAAATCCCATCCTTTCAGTCTACCGATGAGTCCAGCCGGCACGTGTGGCGAAAACATTGCTTTGAATTGTGATATCTGGTCAGATGTGTGTTTGTCTGTGTCTGCTTCGGCATGCTGCGTATCAATGACAGGTTGACCATCTAAATTCACATAGGTTCTTTGATCTTTTACAGAAAGATGTTTTGTTTTTGACTTAGCTTTTCCCCAGTCATTCTGTCTGTTTTCAGATTTCCAGTTGTCTACTGCTTTGGACAGATCGTTACCCATTTTCACTTGCGCATTAAGACATTACACATACAGACAAACAGATTTCAATCCACAATACAGCAGCATCAAAGGTCTGTCTCTACACTTTTCTAACTACGGCAGCGGTGATCTGAGGTGAAAGGACGAAAAACTCTCTCAGTTTTTTACACCATTGTCAGATTTCTTGAGTTCTCACTTTTAATCAATATGCCAATTTAACATCTAACTGTGAAGTTTGTATGGCACATACGTTCCAAAAAACGGCAGAGGTTTCAGAGCCAGGACATTGGCCCCAAGACACTGAAGCTCCTGACCCCCCTGGTGGGTCTTAGATGTTTCTATATTTCAGGCAAATTAAATGAGCACATAGTTTTTTATGATTTGGTCAAACGCAAACATGGTAAGGCATAGTAATAAAACTTTGCACTTACCACATCTTTGTTTTGTTGAAATCCTGTTTGTGATGCCAATTGTTGTGGAGAAAGTGCTGAAGTCAAAGGTCAATGGTGAGGTCAGGAAGGAAGAAAGTGTTCAGGAGCCTCTGATGTCTTATGCTGTATTATTTATTGACACTTGATCAAGGAGAATTAGAGACACTCGAGCTGGTGTATAGACTTTAAACCCCAAGATAACATCACAAATACTGTACGCCCAGAATTTGCCAAAGAGAATGTTTTTACCCATGGAGGTGTTATTGTCAGCATATTCTAGTCTGGAGACACAGATGTCTGTTTATGCAGATTGGAACGTTGACAATAAGCTATCTATTATGTCTAGGAAGGCAGCAACAGGTCTCTTTGACCCTGGCCACCACAGTGTTGAGACAGACTGGCACCTGCTGTTCCCAACCAAAGCCAAACAACTAATACTGCTGAGGACCTCAAGGCCCACATGTGACCTCGTGTTACCTGAGGATAGAAAATTCCATAACAACGACCACCATAACGTTGTGTACAAAATAACAGCAGGCACCATTAACATTTGCATCATGGCATCAAAATAATAATAGGTAATAGCTTTTGCTGATTTCAGTTGATCTTCTGCAGTGGCCTAAAACATCCAAAATGGTACTGAGGAGGTTTCAGTCTTAACAGTATTATTCTTACTAGTTTTTGTTTGTTATTGTTTGCACATTAATATGGATACTGCTCCATTTTTATTCAAAGTAAGTTAAGTTATTTATTTTTTACTGTTTTAGATTGGTGGGGATGTTTTTATGTTATGTCATCCTGTTTTCAAAGTTTCCGATAAACAATTAATGTACTCTAGCCTGCTTTCCTCTTAAAATGTGACAGACTTTTGCATTGCTACAGATCACCTGAAAGGGTTAAAAAATCTCTCCCTCAGAGTATGACAAAAGAGGGTCCCCAAACAGCTAGAAACCATCCTGAATGTACTGACAGACAAACACTATTTTATGAATCAAACAAAACAAACAGAAAACAGAAAGAATAAGGCTTATTCTTTCTTTCTTTCTTTCTTTCTTTCTTTCTTTCTTTCTTTCTTTCTTTCTTTCTTTCTTTCTTTCTTTCTTTCTTTCTTTTTTAAAGGCTCTGCTTCAAAATAATTGTGCAAAAAAACAACTCCATTTGGACAGCAACAAACCAGACACAACCATCACAGGTAGGATTTCTTAAAGGACACGTTCACAGTTTTTCAAGTCTGTCTCTAAACAATAGTCAGATGCCCATGTGGACATTGGAGCAAGTTGTTGTTGGAGGACATCTTAGTCTTACATTACATTTTACTAGTCTCATATTTTTTCCAGTTTTTGCTTCATTGTTCCATTTTTCCAACAGATAATGCAAAGAAAGACAGAGAGACATGATAAAGAATATTTAATTTCATTGTTCTTCCCTTGCTAAAAATTATACATTTCCCAGTGTCTAAAGTTAATATGAGGCTTCATTGTTCCAGATTATAAAGTGGACATGTGTCAATCTTACAGTTTTTTTTGTACCTCAACAACACTGTCCAGGGAAACACAAAAATGTTTATGAATTGTATACTATAAAGCTGTATGATTAACTCAGACTGATGAACCTTCATATTAACTTCAGATAAACAATTGAGTACTGTACATTCTTCCACAAAAAGAGGACTGTATTTTAACCCCATCCATAATTGTAAGTATAAGGCATATTCTTTCTTTCTTTTCTTTTTCAAAAGAATGACAATGGAATCAGACGTTCTGCAAGCTCTGCACAACCGGACTGTGATTCAAACAGTCCCAGAGTGAAGAAGGCAAAGCAGGACTAGGTGTTTACCACAGCACCCTGTCAAGTCCTGTGGCAGCCCATCTTTCTCTGAGACCAACATCTGCACAGCTATATATAAGACAATGACTGCCATCTGTGCAACAATTTTCATGCCAGTTTACTTTTAGTGATTTTGGACAGATTACACTTCCATAAAAAATACACAAATTTCACATGCAAGTCTGCACATGTGAAATTCATTTACATGTACATGTAATTATTCTGTGAGGGTAACCCAGTCAATTTGGTAGCACAAACGATCAAGACTGGTGGCTAATTGAGGTCTTTGTCTTTGTCTTCTCCCACTCCATTTAAGTCAGGTCACGCGGGCAGCAGCTTCAGCAGGGAAGCCCAGACTTCCCTCTCCCGGCCACTTCGTCCAGCTCTTCCAGGGGAAGGTAAAAAACAAAGAAAACAACAGCTGCAATCATTTATGTACAGGTATATTTTGTATAATTTACTTTCACAGCACTATATCCATCAGTACAACAATGGTGTCAAGTTCTAATCACCACTCTGCTGTTCTGAGTTTCTGTTTTTTAACAGAAATAATCTTTTCATATTAAAATTCTTTTATTTTATTTTATGGGCTTATAATAGCGTGTATGCTTCTGGCTCACATGATTACAGGATCATTCATGGCTCTAACTGGTTATCATTTCTTCTTTGCCAGACTAAATTCTTCCTGATGTCTTTTTTATTTTTATTTGAAGGGAACGGGGCGGTGGAGAGAGAGATGATGAAGGGAGGCAGGGAACAGAGTGACCGGTGGTGGTGTGGTGTGGAAACTGGTGAGCAGGCAGGTACAAAGAGACGAGGGTTAACAATCTGAGCAGATTTAACAAACAGTAGATAACTCAGGTCTGTTTAGCTGATTGATTGTTAATATGTAATAAAGCTGGTGATGTTTTATTGTGTAATTTCTGGCTTACACAGAGTGAAGCATAAATCTTGACACTGTAGGGATAATGTTTAATCTTATATTGACTTCTCGAGATACAGCTTTATGTTTGTGCTTAGGAAAGCAGACGCCGTTCTGATAATTACTATAGTAACCAAGGTCAGGGGATAGGGCTATTCATTAAGATTTTCTTGATTTAGGCGCTGATGTAGCAATGCTGTAAAACTAACGTGTATTCTACACTGTATGAACCATTTTGAGAGAAGGCCATGTCTTTGTTCGTCACACAACCACAAAAACCAAGCGGGAGTGTCTTTATGTCTTATGTTTTATAACATAAGACATAAAGACATGTGGCTCCAGGCTGTGTGGTGAAGAAAAAAAAAACTATTTTGAAGAGAAGAAAGGAAATTACAACTACAGAAGACAAAATCTATGAAATAACTGAAAGTAGCAAAGGGACAGAAAGAGGTTGACTTTTTCTCTATTTTCACATTACTCTCACCGCTTTGAATCAGAAATCTTTGCTCTTTTTCAGGCGTTGCCTGGAAACTACATCCACTTAATTTGTCTGAACATTATTATTCACTTTTTATACTTACTTTTGTACCTTCACTCTTAATAAATAAGTCATTAATTTGTCCCAGTTCAGCCTCTGAGTCTGTCCTACTGTATTTGTTGTGTTCCTGGTTAACCTGCCTGAACTGTGACAATTATGTCATGAGCAAAGCTCAGTCCCTTGTCACCTTGATTCATGTTTGTTGTGTTTGCATGTGCTGTTTGTGGAAAATAAGAAATACATGGCCTTCATCCCAAACCAACCGGCCCTGCCTTGTTATTCAAACTAAAGAAGACGTGAGGGACGGATGGAGGATATTTCTCACTGAATCACAGTTTACATGTAGATTAGACAGTGCTTTCTGTGAGGGATCATGTTAAGAACCAGTTAGGCTGTCCACTGTGAACTCAAACTCCAGTATGAGTAGTGATAACTAGGTGTCAACCTGTGTGTAAGTCTTCAGCAAATGAGGTGGGATCAGTTACTACGGATATTTGGGTTTTGGGTCACATCCAGTGTTTTGTCTTGTTGAAAAGCTTATCTTGTGTTCAAGTGGCTTCCTGTATTTGAATCTTTCCTTGTCATTCTTAACTTTACTGCTTATTAGTTAAGCGAAACCTAGTTCTGCTTTAAGGGCTTTCTGTTTGTCCCTAAAATAAATTGTGGTGGGTGACCCAAGGTTTGGAGATTTCTGGAGTCTTTACAGGTGTGGTTGTGGAAATGCAGAACTTGATGTGATCTGTAGTAATGAAAACACTCTCATTAAAGTTGCAATCAAAAATGTGCCAGGCAACAAAATAATTATTCAGCGATATCATGAAAATTGTCAGAGGAACTTCTCATGAAGGTTGTACACAGATGTAGTGTAGAATTATTTTAAACAGAAACAGAGTTCAAAGTATTTTAGTCTTCAACACTAATACAGTATTCTACTTCAAATTAAAATGCTTAGAAATTCAAGAATTAATTTTAAACTGAAGCTAAACAGATCAGGGCCCGCATGGTTTCAAGAACTGCAATCCAATGTGAGGGGCAGGAAAAAAAAACACTACCATTGAGAATCACAAATTATTTTTTATTTATAACAATTACAAGTAAAATGTCAGAAGACGACGAAACCTTTAAAACCCAGTAAAGGTGACGTCATGAGCAAAGTGCAGGAGTGTTAAATTATTTCAATCTATATCTCCTTTCAGCCCTGGACACTCCACTAAATGAAAGTTCAAAGTGCATATGACATTACAGAGCTATTATGTGAGACACAGTCACAATATCTTCATATTCATAGCTTATTTTGGTTATATATAATATTCTAAGATTAAGCATTAGTTCACAGGAATACAAATTTTGTTGTTTAGAGGGGTTTAGATTTGATACAAGTATAGAATAACAGAAAAAGACCCCTCAACCCTGTGAATCTCATAGCAATCACAATCCAGAAAATATCTACAAATCATCTTCAAAAAGTTCATATTAAAACACATTGAACCGTGGCACCTTAGTTAATTTGTGAAAATGTGATTTGTTGTGCTATCTGTAGAAATTTGTAGAAAGTGTTAAAAATACAGAGTCTTGATCACAAACCAACCAGCCCTGCATTGTTACTGTTATCAAGCCAAAGAAGGCGTGAAGGACAGATGGAGGATACGTCTCGCTAAGTCACATGCATACATATAAATCAGACAGCGTTTTCTAGAAGAGAACATGGTAAGATCCAGTTAGGCTTTGCTGGTGATCTGTTAATGAAGTCCCGAACAGATGACCTGGGACTTGAATCACTCCGTGTTCTTGTTTTCTTTTTTGCTGCCTCCAAACAGAGCACCTACCAGAGCAAAAACTCCTAGACCCACTGCTGCTGCCACACCTGCCACCATAACTACTTCTCCTGCCTTACGCACCTGCAGATGGAAACAAACATCTTTTAGTTAGTGAGCAGAGACATGATGAGCAGAGGCTTGACATTCAAAACTCCATTAGAATTATACACAATTGTAGGAAATGCATCACTCACACTTCAGGACATGTAACAGCTTATTTTTGTACTCAGCTCTTTGTATTATCAACATTCCCTTTACTATTATAATGTGATGGAAAGCTGAACTGTAGATTATGCGGACGAAGACAACAGATTTATTCTCTAAACTTTTTGGAAGGAGAAGAGTTGTGTGTCATATTTTAATTTGATCCTTTATTTTCTGTCTTTTTAAAGGTCCAACTGTTCTCACTGGACCATCCCGGAAAATGAATGTTGAATGAATGAACGAAACTCACTGTGTGTGCAGATCAGAAAAATACAACTAAATCACAGTACAGACCATCACAGACCACAGTATGGACTCCCCCCCCCCTTTTTAACTTGGACTCCACTGGCTACACACCATGTCTAAGGTTTATCCTTTCCTGTTTCCTGTTTTTACCCAAGCCACAGTAAGAGTCTTGCATGTAGAGACTAAAATATGTCCACTGACCTGCCGGGACTCTGCTTTTCCATACCGCAGCTCGTTTGCAAAGTGCTCACAGTTGCCCCTGAAGACACAGTACGGCAGATTTGCATTCACCAGTGCGCAAGCCTCCCTCACTATTAGGTGAACTGGACGGGGCTCGTACTCATTGTCCAGGGCGTTGTTGATTTTCCACTGGTTGGTTCCCACCACGTCCCACAGCTCCTCTTTCTTCACTATGGCCTTCTCAGCTAGGACAGACATCATGCTGTTGACACCTGCACCTGGGACCTCAGCTATGAAGAAAAGGTTTGCAGGTTTATGCACCAAATATTTCAGTAGTTTGTTCATTATGAATCGGCTCAAACAAACACGTAACCAAAGTTGATATTCTGGTCTTAAAAACTGCCTGTGCCAGTGAATGTGGGCTGTCATTATTGTCCCAGACTGAGACGGGTTTGGATTCCAAGTCGAGACAGTTGTGTGTGTATGTGCGGACTCACAGGGTGGTGCCAAGTGAACAACGAAGCCATCTCCAACATACACAGCCCAGTGCTGATAGGATCCCCGGAAGATTTCTATCAAGTCCCCAGGCTGTGGTTTCTCATCATACTTGGATTAGAACAGAGAGAGAATAAAACTGTTTGCAACAGGACTGAGTTTAGCAACAACTGCAGCACATTTGACCCAACCAGACTGACATAATCTGGGTCAAAGGAAAATTCAGAACAAATGACATGAAATACCCGAGCCACAGCCTGTTCACCGTGCTGCTGTGTGTCAAGTGATTCAAAGGCTGGCCTGCTGCCATACCACCAGACCACAGAGCAGCTTCTTTCCTCAGGCTGAGACGCCTCAATTCATACTCAACACTCCATCTTTAGTGGTTTATTTCTATGGACTAATTATTTATTTTATCCATTTAAATAACTGAGCATTTCATGATACCACCAAAATATTCAAATACTGATTAAGAGAGAGAGTTTACTAACCAGTGTGGGGGCCATGTCGGGGTTTGTTCAAGATGACTTTTAGTACCTGTGGGAACATGGGAACATATTTTAAAGATCTATATTAGGACACAGCATGAAAAGAAAAATGAAACTTACAGGTGAGCTTTGAAAAAAAATAGGCTGGACATTGTCATGGAAAAGTTTTTTTAAGGTATGAATGTACCCAATCCGGTTCAACAGCTATGGCAAATACTTTTCACTTGTATTTTTATTATTATTTTTTAATTTTGAGATAGATATCTGTAAAACAATTCATGTATTTTCACATGAAAAGTTTAATTTCAACCAATCAAACCTGACTTACAGATATTTTGAAATGAAAAGAGTGTTGAATTAGTGACTAGTGGTGCAGCACCTACTGTAATACATAAACACATTGGCAGGAGTCGGTTCAGTAACTGACTAGATAAACTCACAGGTTTTAAGCTTTAACAAACACAACAAGCGACGAAGCATCAAAGTAGCCGATCGCTAACGAGGCGTTTAGCATCAATGGGGTCTGTGTTTACGTCACCCTGCTGTGTTTACTCACCAACAGCTGACACACAACGTCAGCTATAAAACACCGAGCCATCGAGAAAACATCACAGCTCAGTTAGTGTAGTTAGATGTTAAAAAACAATCCGTGGTCTTACCTTTTATCAAATAACCTCCACAAGTCGTTTAAATGTCCGAGTCGAGACCAAAACTCAGCTGACAGAGATCAGTCATGGACTGCGCGTGTGCGTCACCTTCAAAATAAAAGCATCAAACAAAGCAAAACAAGCGTCAGCAGCCACCGGTATATATTTACACACTGTTCTGTATTTCTTACTCGAAAACATGCTCTCAAACCAATGTTGAAAAAACAAACAAACAAACAAACATAAAAAAATCAGTTACTAAAACGTTATTTCCAGCTGTGATCAACAGCTGTGGGGTCCTTAAACATCTCAGACTGCTACTCCCACCATGTAAGAAGGAGCTCTACCACAGGTCCTTCATTCCAACAGCTGTGCATGACGTCTTGACTTTATCTATATATTTCTAATCTATGAGTCATTTATTATCAGGCTACTGTATACGACCTGCTGTGACAAGTGACTTTCCCTGGGGTGGGATCATTAAAGTCTATCTTATCTCTTATCTCAGTAAAAACGTTTTAGATGTGTACGCACGTGCTAAGATCTTTACAAAGAGAAAACGTAAGAAAAGTAAAAAATATATATAAATAGTTTTAACACTATAATTTAAACTTTTGAAGATCGACATAAAGGTTTTTACCATTGTAAATACTACTACTACTAATACTACTGATAATAATAATCAGGGCTGTTTCTGTTTGGGGGCCCTATGCAAGATGCCTTTTGGGGCCCCCTATTTTGTCAAACTATGAGGCAGAGATTCCTAACCTTTTCAGATGATCTGTGACGATGCAACAGTCTGTTACATTTGATGTTTCAGGTAGTAAGAAACATTCACACGTAAGACTGCAACCCCTGATTGTGGTACGTATAACCACAAGTCTGACAGGAATCAGCAAAAGCTATTACCTTGAATAAAAAATACATGAAACCAGCAGCACCTACTTTAACGTACAAACAAGGAAAACAAACCAACAATAAGAATAACAGTTATGCTGTAGTTTAAAAGGAATAATATGTAAGTGTACAACATGATCGCACTACTTTGTGTTCATGATCTGTATGATCACAGTCTTATGTTAAAAGACAGGTACTTTTAATTCTCTCAAAATTTATTGAGGCTGAACTTGCAATTTGGAGGCCCTCCTGGTGGCTGTGGGGCCATACTATGCACTATGCAAGCGCATAGTCCGCATATAAAAAGAAACTTTTTTTTTTAAATTATTATTTTTATTAAGCAAAATACCAAAATTGAATACAAACTCTCAAAGAGGACAATATTATCAGCAATACAGACCATAAGGCCGCACTATTAAGAATCTTGTCTACTTTGTTATTCATTTTTTTTTTTGTTGTTTTGTTGTTTTTCATTTCCGCCCTGATTGTAAAGCACTTTGGGTCAACTTCTGTTGTTTTTAAAGTGCTCTATAAATAAAATTGACTGACTTGACTATAAGAAGAAACTGATAATAACACGAAGAAGAGAAGAAGAAGAAGCGCCACTACAAAATTTCATATTCACAAAGTAAATTACTCGAAGAAAAACCATCTTTGTTGCCTTTCACGGTGAGCTCAACAGTACGTCGCTTCCATTAAGTTTTCTAATGACACAAAAGCTATTAAAACGCTTATATATATGTGAACATTAAATATATTTATGTAAACTCTTTCTCGACCCGCGTCGAATATACATGAATGTTTTTGTAATGTTTTGTATAGATCTGTGTTCCTTTGTTTGTGAAACAAAGTTCTAATAATAAATAAATAAAATAATAAATAAATAAATAAAATAAAGAAGAAGCGCCACTAGAGGTCGTCAGTGACGTCAGCGTTGTATGACGGCTTGCCTTTTTTTTTGTACCGACGAAGAAGTCCTGACTTCCGGCTTCGGGGCGCCCTTTCGCTGTGTTTGTGTCCTGACAGTGGACAGACAACAACAGAGGAGACAACACGACGCTTCATACTCGGCCACCGAGCGAGTCCCGCAGACCACAGGAGGATTTGATGAGACGCTTTCATGTTAAAGGACCAAACGATGTCTGTGGTGTTTAACGGGAGTCCGCTGAAAGCGATGCAGAGCTCACACACTCACACGCCGCAGACTGCCCTGAGGTGAGACACTGACAGGACAAGTACGTCCACACCGCAAACTCTGAATTAACGCGTCTTTTATTTTATCTTTAAGTCGACTGGACAAATATTACCCCGTCAGCGGTGCTCCTCTTTTCAACAGAGCCGGCTCATGCTGAAAGTTAGTGGATTAACAACAGACTGACTACTTCAGAGTTAATCGATTATTCATGTGTCGATTAAAGGTTAAATAAAGATATTATGCTCACTTGTGCTGACCGACACGCTTCATACTTTCAATTAGAACAAAGATAGCATTTGTAAAGAAATGTTTTGCGTTTTCTTTAGTTTACCAAGATTTAAATGTATGAATTTTATTTGAAAAACATATATTTTAGCGCTGTAATGCAACTAAGGGTTATTTAAATTATTTTATTTTTTTGTTAAGGTAAAAATAATAAAACCACAATATGGTAATTTATTAAATGTTAAGAAAAAGTTGCAAAAATGCCTGACATTATCCAGTTTCAGCTTCTTAATTGTGAGGATTTGCTGTTTGTCTTATGTGATAGTATTTTTTAAAAATTTCATAAGCTGGATACAGCATGTGTCAGTTTAATAAATGATTCCAAACTGTGGGTGATTTCCTGGTGAAGATATTATGCAACAATGAGTTAAATACTCTTTGAAAGAAAGTTAATCTGCAACTATTGAAATATTAAACAAATTATATTTGCTGCTTTACTTTCCTCATATTTCATGTAAGACTAAACAGCAGATATATATCTTTCTCCTTCTTGTCAGGTACACGCCCTCTGTGAATTCCCTTTCCTCATTCATTTTCTGCTCCTGCTAAATGTCCCCCATCATTTCCTCATGTCCACCTTTCTCCTCTAGTGCCCAGGAACTGTCCCAGGAGATCAAGTCCTTCATCAAAGGCGTTGACACGGTTCAGGGCAGAAAGCTCAGTGTCAGGGAGCACGCACGTTGTGCTGTGCGTCTGCTGAGATCGGTCCCGGCCTGCCGGGGAGCGGTTCTGGAGCATCTGAGGGGCGTTTACGATGAACACGTCTCCGCCTTCCTGCACAACCTGGAGACAGAGGGTGATGCCAGCTCCGTGGTCAGCTCCAACCTGGAGGACATCATACAGGTGACCAACATAGGACATCTTAGAAATTGAGTATTTTATTTAAAATCATGAAGTGATGTAAATATTGAAAAGGTAATTGAGATTTGAACTTTACAGGACATTGTCTTTAACTATTTTGATGATCATCTTTTAAGCAGAAATGCTAAATATTTGCTTCTCAGTGAAGTGATTTGAAGATGTCACCTATAATATTTTTTGCCTTGAATTAAACTAAAGTTTTAGTTTTCTATTCTGGAAGGGCATCAAAACCAAGACACACATTTGAGATTGCTTGTCTTCTTGTGTTCATAAAAACATGATAATGTTTGGGAAGTTCCAAGAAAATGGTCTTTAAAATTTCTCTTTGTCTGTAGGAGGTTCATGGCGTGCTGTCAGAGTTCATCCGTCTCAACCCTCGGGCCTGGGCCCCTCTGGTATCCGCTTGGGCTGTGGACTTGTTGGGCCAGCTGAGCAGCAAGCATGCCGGCCGCAGGGTGGCCCCTCACTCTTCCAGCCTCAACGAGCTGCTCCAGCTCTGGATGTCCTGCGCTGCCACTCGGTCACTCATGGAGGCCTACTCCCAGTGTTTGGCCGCCATGCTGGCCTGGTGTCCTGACGCCTGTGTGGATGCGTTGTTGGACACGTCAGTCCAACACTCCCCGCATTTTGATTGGGTGGTCGCTCACATCGGCTCTGCCTTTCCAGGTACTATTATCAGCAGAGTCTTGGCATGTGGACTCAAGGACTTTTGCTCTCATGGCGCTAAGGACCAAGGGCTGATGGTGATGGGAGTGGATAAAGGCAGCAGAGTGCCAAAGATTGGCTCAGTGGTGGGAATCCTTGGACATCTTGCAGCACATCACTCAGACAGCATCAGGAAGGAGCTGCTCAGGATGTTTCAGGAAAGCCTGACTCCATCAAGCCCCCTATCACCCACTTCGTCCTCAACATCTTGGGAGAGTTCCCCTCAACTCCGCCGTGCCGCTGTGCCGTTTCTGCTGCAGCTTGCTGCGATGTCCCCCAACCTGTTTGGTGCGGTGTCTGCAGAGCTGGTAGAGCTGCTGCGCCCTCCTGTCCTGCTTCAACTGCAGGCCCTGCTACAGGGTCTCCCCAGAGAGGAACTGGATAACATGCTGGGGCTGGCTGTCCACCTTATTAGCCAGAGCCCCTCAGGAGGTGCTCGGGTTCTTCGTTTTCTGGCAGACACAGCAACCCCAGCCTCGGTCATCATCTCTGGCCCTACACCCTCCCCTCATGAGGGAGTCCGAGAAGGTTGTGATCGTCTTCTCCAGATGCTGCTTCTTCATCTTCACAAACTGGTCTTCAACCGCACAGATGGAGTTGAGGTCAATCCCCATCACTCTGCTCCCTCTCAGCCCCAGAGGGTTATCCCCTTCTTAGAGGAGCTACAGTCTCACATAGGTGAGCTCTGTGCCGAGACACTGCGACTGGAGAGGAAGCGTCACCTCTGGTTGCACCAGTTGCTGTGCCTGCTGTCTGTGTATGGTGGTCCCAGCGTGGCCACTGAGGCCTTCTGCCAGCTACTCACCCAGGCCCGCAACCCGGAGGAGCTGGCTCTGGCCTGGCAGCTCCACACCACACTGTCCTCTTGCATGGCGGGGCTCATTCCTGCCGCTGTAGCTCGCTGTGTGGCCCAGATCCATACACACACTCTGGGGCCCCGGCAGCTGAGGCAGCTGCTGCTTAACCTGGCTGCTGCCATCCAGAGTCAGGACGAGGAGAGAAGAGGAGCAGCAGGTGTTCAGTCCTCCATGGCCATCCAGGTGGGCTCAGCAGTCTCTGGACACCTCCATGATTTTGGCCCGCTCCTTCTCCACGGGGACCCAGCTGTATCTCACGCTGCAGTGCGCCTCCTATCCTGTAGCCCACTCCCTCGCACCTCCTCCCCAGCACACCTGCTCCTCCTCTCCCGTGCTGCCGTCACTCATTTCTTTCTGGCGCTGCGGAGAAGAGGTGAAGGGGGAAAGGTGGGGAGAGATGCAGGACAAGCAGGCGAGGCGGTGAACTGTTCGGTCCTGCTCCTGTCCCGCTTCGCAGCCTATTCTCCGCTCACTCTCAAGGCAGTACTTCAGCAGCTGGTTGAGGGAGCGCTACATAAAGGCAATGCTGACCTGTTTGGAGGGCAGCTCGCAGACATGTCTGGTGCCCCTCTGACTTCCCCATCTGTGTCCCCTGACATCGGAGCCTCTTTGCTGGATATCAACTGTCGGTTCGGCACCACCGTCAACTTTTCTGGCAGCGTGTGGTCTGTGTTTCACGCTGGGGTGATTGGCAAGGGGCTGAAGGTCCGCACTGCCACACAGCTGCCTGACCCATCTGGGGTCATCCAGGTGAGTTGCACAATTTCTGAACTTATTTTGTATTTTCTGTTTTATGTGCTGCAGCAGAAATGTTTGAAAATGTGTCACCATCACTTTCTTCTCTCTACAGAACAGCCAAACTCTGCTGGCTGTCGTCGTCCAGTGTTGCAGTTCCTCTGGTCTCAACGGCTCTATCAATGGTTCACGACCACCATCTGACGCTGACGAGCCGGCACCCATCAACGCAGAGGCAGCCAAGGTTGTTGCAGTCACATTGGTGGAAAACGTCTGTCCGGATGTGGCCAATGGTGAGCTGTCCTGGCCTCCAGAAGAGCATGCCCGCACCACTGTGGAGCGAGACATCCACATTCGGCGTTGCTTCGAGGCCCACCCGGTGCTCTTCCCTCTGCTTCAGGTGGTGGCAGCTGGACGTCCGGCTCTCTGCTACTGCTCAGCTGTGCTCAGAGGGCTCCTGGCCACTCTGCTGTCCCACTGGGAGGCGTCCCGTGAAATGTTGTCCACAGACTCTCCGTGGCACCTCCAGGCCTCCTGCCTCCTGGTGTCCTGCATGGGAGAGGGCCAGCTCCTGCCTCCTGTGCTTGCCAATGTCCATGAAGCCTTCCCTCACCTCACTCCCTTTGAGGTGAGGCTGCTGCTCCTGGCTGTGTGGGAGTACATGAGGGGCAATGGCCCAATGCCCCAGAAGTTTGTCTTCAGCTCAGAGAAGGGCCTCTTCTGCAGGGATTTCTCACGGGATGGTGACGTGGCAAGATACGTGGCACCAATTCACAGCGTCCTGCATAAAAACATAGATCGATTGGGACACCTATGCTGGCGGTTCCAGCTCTAGTGGGGAGCAAACTGTGAGGAGCAGATAATGGGGAATAAACAGACTATACAATGATGGAATACTGTGTTACGTTGCTCCAAGAGTGGACTGCAAAGTTGCTATCACTATACTTTGGTTTCATACAAGTATAACTGTGTGCATGTGTGTTTACCTTTTGTACCATATTTTTAGACTTCATACATTTGTAACTAGTCGTTTCAGTGAGAAAGACAAGTGGACAAGACATGTAATTTATGTTAATGCAGATTTTTCTCCACACAAAACACAGCCTTAATGTGTCATTTCAGATAGAAAATACAACTTAACTCTGCTGAACTGTTTATAGATTGTTTTGTATCATTTTCAGATTGTCCATGTTCAAAGATTGTGACTACAGACATGCCTTGCATTTCTTGTTACATGCGTAGAACTGTTGATTCAACCACTTTACAAAAAATAAAACTTCATTTGGCCCTGGAACTTGTCTTGAATTGTGCGTCCATGTTGAGGCTGAGATATGTTATCACAGGACTCTCTTTGTGATTAAAGTGATCAAAGTCTTACCATGTGGTTTACTTCCTGGAAATCCTCTAAGCCAGTGATTTGCAGCCTCTTCTGTTACCTCTTAATACTAACCACAGTGAAAGGGAAGAGGTGGTTTCATTTAAATAATTTTTAGAGGTTAAATGAGCTTTGCTTTGGGTTTTAAATCATAATAATTATCCTTCCATGCCTTATGGGAGTCCTAACCCCAGTTTGTAAACTACTAATAGAACAAAAACAGTACGTTACAATGGAACGTAAGTTATTTATGTCGTTATCTTGAAAAACAAATGTTATTCCGAGATAACAGGAGAATTCTCTTGGGATCTTGATAGATAGATAAAGAAACATTCGAGATAACGACATAATTAATCCAAGATTTTGAGAAAACAAAAGGATAGTATGTTAGATCGTTGCAGGAAATGTCATTCAGTGTAGCAGTGTCAAAGGAGCAGTCAGCATGGCATGACGTCACGTGTGATAGAAATCTCAGGCCTATCATATTTGATACATTATTATGAGATTTCAAATGTATTATCTTGGGAAAACAGTCTTGTAATCTCAAGATCTCAAGAAAATGATCCTCTTATCTCAGGAATCTCAGAAATAACATTTGTTATTTTGAGATAAGTGAATAACTTTTCTTGAGAAAACATAGGAAAATGCATGAATGTGTGACCGGTTAGGGCTTCTGTATAATCCAGTAGCCCTGCCCTTGTTTGTGTTTAAGGAGGAGAAACAATAGATTCAACACAATACATCACCAAAAACTGTAGTCTTTAAAGTCATCACAGAGCTGAATCAATAACTTTTTAATGCAGCTCCTAATGCTTTTCCCCCATGTGTCCTCTTTAAAGTAATGTGATAGATGTCTTTATCACATCTTGTGGTTCATCCAGGTAGGGAAGTCCTAAGTGTTCATGCATTCATACATTTTATTTCCTCCAGTTTCTCATGATAACGTGTTAATTTCATTTGTTTTCTCGAGATTTCATGTTCGGGCAGCACAGGGGAGATGCCATCCTCGTCCCAAAATATGTACTGACTTTAGGGTTAACTTAATTTTACTTCCCACAACAGTGAAATGACACACGGGAGCTCCAGAGTTGACTTTGAGACACAGTAGCCTTGTATTTAATCGTGTGTTGCAACATACACTGTACATTTCTTTCTAACTAAACTTCTCCCGCTAACGTGCTTTGTTGCTCCACCATACACACACACACATCCATTATCTCAAATTTCTTATTTTGAGATGATGACATAAAAAAACTCAAATCTCGAGAAAAGAAATGAAATCGACTCATTATCACAAGAAAATGGAGGAAATAAATAAATGTAAGACCACTTGGGGCTTCCGTATAATCCTAATCTTGGGGGTGGCAGTAGCTCAATCTGTAGGGATTTGTCTTGGAGGCAAAGTGGTGGGGGGCTGGTTCAAGTCCAGCATGGACCAAAGTATGGCGCATGGACTGGTAGCTGGAGAGGTGCCAGCTCACCTCATAGGCACTGCCAAGGTCCCCCTGAGCAAGGCATCGCACCCCTAACTGGTCCCAGGTTGCCGTCTCTCCCACCTCTATTGTATTGTAATCCAGTAGCCCTGCCCTTGTTTGTTTAAGGGTGAGTAACAATACATTCATACATGATTCAGCACCACAAACTGTAGCCAGCTTTAAAGTCACCATAGAGCCAAATCATCATCTTATACTTCTTAATGCAGCTCCCACACTTTTGTCCCCTTGTGGCCCCTTTAAAGTAATGTGATAGACGTCTAAATCACATCTTGTGATTCCCTTATGCATATACAGGTCAGGGACACTGTTTTTAAAAATGTAAACATTATTCTTATTTTTAATAATATATCATAATAATTGTTTTTTAGTTAAAGTGTATTACAGGGCTGCTTTTTGAGGGGATTGTAGTATATTTATTACACGTGTTGCTACAGAGTACGTTGCATTGGCTGGAGATCAATCCAAGTCCAACAGTGTGTGTGTGTGTGTGTGTGTGTGTGTGTGTGTGTGTGTGCGTGTGTGTGTGTGTGTGTGTGCAGCCTGACGATGACGTGTCCGAGCCTGAGAGGATAAATATTCATACCAAGTTCAAAGACATCCTCCATTTATCGTCAATTTTTAACCAAAATAATAATAATTTAAAAAAGCTCTATACAGTATATGTTTTATTTAAACATTTTAATCCAGTCTGTCGGTTTTAAAAATAAAATAAATAAACATTTTATCACTTTTTTTAACGGTCTTCGTTGCGGAGTGAAATGGGCGGGGACTAACGGTCGCATAGTCAAGATGGCCGCCTTCACTGAGAGGTAAGACAAAGCGGCTCCGCCGCAGCTCCACCGTCAAATTATCACTTGTTTCATGTATTACCGCTGTGTGTGTGTTTGAAAGGGGCCGGGAGACTATCTACTGCTTAATAAGCGTGTAAACACACCGACACGGTTCACGGTTTCACGGCCGACAGCGGCGAATAAAAAGATGACAGCAGAAAAGTCGAGACCCTCTGAATTGAATTAGACAGGCTGGCTGCATCAAGGTTAGCGCGATATCCTGAGCCCCACAGGTCATTAACACACTAATGCTGCCGGACATCCATCTGTTAGCCCGTCTGTCAGGACGGTATTGTGTCTAAACTCAGAAGCTGGGCTCGTTTTCTCACGAACTTCCCGGATTTCCGATTGAATGCTAGCTCACTTTAGCCCGCTTTAGCTGGTGCGTTAGCTTTCAAAGCTCAGCTCAGACAGAGACACGAGGACTGAGTCTTTACACGCAGGCTTTCAGTGTAATGTGAGTAATGTGAGTAATGTTTTAATGAGTGAAGACACGGAGAGCGTGTGTGGCTGCAGCAGGATGAGGAAATGGTTTTAGCTGCCTGTGACTGGCGGTGCTTTTTTTCTGTCTCTCTCTGGAGGACAGACAGAGATCAAAGTCCGGGTTTGTCTTTGTGTGTTTTATATAAGTTAGCTCCTGTATATGAGCTCCAGTTGGACTTGGGGTCCTCTTGTGTAATCACTTGCTCAGCTCACATTAGGTTGAGCAATGAATGAGTTGGACATTTGATTGTCAGTAGTAAGTTTTCGGGGTCTTTGATCTTCTTCTGTAGGATGGCCCCTGTCTTGCTGCTGTGGCTGGCCGTGTCCCTCAGCGGGACGTGGGCTGTGGACAAGGGCAACTTCAAGACCTGTGACCAGAGTGCCTTCTGCAAGTGAGTGCAAAGAAATCATAAATTTTAAAAAGCGAGCGACACGAAGATAAGACACAGATTTATGGTGACGTTTTTCTGTTGGACAGGCGTCAGAGAGCGCTGAAGGCTGGTGAGTCTCCCTATCGAGCCCTGCTGGAGACCATGGAGCTGACCAACACCAGGCTCACCCTGCAGCTCATCAATGACAACAATAAGGTAAATCGCGCACACAGAGAAGCACACTGCTTTAAAAACTGTGGTCTGATGTTGAGCCTGTTTCCAGATCGGCCTCTCTGCAAATTGTTCATGATGTCATGAAAACCCGAGTTATCAGTTTGCCTAATATAGAAAACAACGTGTACTGCTGAATAAACTGTCCCTTGGCTCAACCCATCTGTCGACCTCTACGGCTCCTTTACTTCTTCTCTCTTTCTCCCTCTCATCCTCTCTGTGTTTGTCTCTCAGGTGCGTCTGCTGCTCGAGCTCTACCGTCTCCAGGGAAACATAACGAGGGTGAAGATTAACGAGCTGAAGCCTCTGAAGCCTCGCTATGAGGTCCCAGACGTGCTCATCAGGGAGCCACCTACCGAGCCGTAAGTCTCTAAAGGGTGTTGCTGACTGTGCGGTGTGGGCGGGTGAAGATTTTGATACTCAACCAAAACTGAAAAGGCAGAATTAATATCTTTTAGTCCTGCGAAATCATAAGTATCTCATATTTGGATAGGATGTAACATCAAAAGAGAGTGAAAGGTAGCAGGAATGTTGGTGAATAAAAAATGCTTCCGAATGAAAACGAGTCCTCTTGAAAAAGAGCCAGGCCTTTTCAAATAATTGGATTCTCATTTCAAATCTTCAACCTTGAAGTTTAGTTTGGCTTCACAAGGATTTAATAAGAGAAAGATTTCTGCATTTCTAAGTTTGGAACAGATAGACAGTGAGTAGATGATAATTGAGCTCTTGAGATCATGTTTCTTTTTTAAACCAAATCCTCTCTTTTCTTCCTCTCACCTTCCTCTCTCTCTCTGCCTCAGCCTGTCTCTCCTGTCTCAGGATGAGAACGGGGTGGTCCTGTCCCTGGGAGCGGAGACTCAGAGGGTCATCGTAAGTGCCCGACCCTTCCGGTTGGACATCATGGAAGGGCGAGACGTGCTGATGTCGCTGAACTCTCGCGGCCTGCTGGCCTTCGAGCACCTGAGGATGCGCAAGGACACGTGAGAACCCGCGCATGCACACATGTTTACAAATGCCAAAACCGTCTCTTTTTAATCCACATCCTCACTCAGTGGATGATTTCTATTTTTGTTCCCATGAAATGGTTTGTTTTATGAGTATTGTCTCTGACTCGTTGTTCTGTCCTCTTCTCCCTATCATCCTAGTTTCTCCTATAAAGTAACTAGCACAGTGGCTAGCGTGTGGGATAATATCAAGAGGGTATTCTCTAGGTAAAGACCCTTAAAGTGTGTGTGTATTCTGTTCCTTGTGCTAATGCTGCCAATAGTGACAAGGTGTAGGGACTCCCATCACACCAAGTAAAGTGTTGACCCTCAAATAATTGTGATTGACAGCGAGAGAGGGGTGTTGGTGAGTGTGTGCATGTCTGTGTTTTTAATTTGAACCAGAATGATGGGGTCAATCCAGCTCCCTGGTATCATCCTCATGTTTTTAAAGGATCATTTAAACAATAGCCACTTAGGGCGTTTGATTGTTTTTGTCTTATTTCATGAAACAAAGAAAAAATCATCCAGATAATGAAAAAAACATCCACCTGAATGATGTAGGGTCTTCACTGCCCCGCTGTCTCGTCAGATCAGTGTCTGATTAACTTGATCATCTTCGTAGTGTGTCCCTCGAGCAGATCTAACACTGCAACTGCATGACTGACTGCTTCCTGACCAGTTATGATGTTGTCGTAGTACTGAAATGATTTGTCACGCTTGCTCAGTACGTGGTCAAAGCTAACTGCGGTAGATGATACAATAATGCTAGTGGCAGCAGGTGTTGACCAGTTTAGCTGCCTTCGCACACATGTAGTCTGTGTCTCAGCAGATAGTTTGTCTTTTTTTTTTTTAGATAATGCAGCCTAGTTCCCAACAGCAACCTCTCTCTTTGTGGTTATGCTTCAGTTTGCATTTCAGGTTCAGGGGTAATAATCTCTAAATTGGGACATTTTCTGCAGTTTTTCTGGGACAGTGCCTCCTTTTGAGCTCTAAAGCCGTACTCTCATTATTGCGGAAAAACAGCTTTTTGCAGGAGCTTTCCTCATTGTTGTGTTTATATTGTGCACTGACGTATGAGGAGTGGCTGCAATTTAAGATGGAGGCCTAATAATCGATTAGTGTTACTGAGTGAAACTGTACAATCAGAAATCATCACAAAAAACTCAGTACTTAATTAACTACTGATAATTACTGTTAACCACTTTCTTGGAGTACTACCACATATGTCAACAAAATTGAAGTTGTGTAACGCCTTTTGTGGCTTCAGAGGAAGACATGCAAAATCTGGTAAATTTCCTCAAGTGAGTCAGCGTAGTCTGTGGCTGAAGAAGATTAAAAATGACAAAAAAAATCTGAAGGGGTGGAGTTAGAAAGAGGTCTTATTATCTCTGCTTCAGGCGAGCAGCTTGTGGCTACAGTAGCCACTGCCAGCATAATGACAAACAAGACTGTGTGGAATTGGAAAAAAAGATACCATCTCTGGTCCTGCAGCAGCATTTTAATCTTTAAAAAAAATGTTTTATTTAAACTCCTCACCATTCATCATGTGTCTGTTAAAGTTCTAGTAGTGCAGAGCTAAATGAGTAGAGTATGTAGAAATTAATTATTTACAAGTTTGCCTGTAAGTAAGCTTGAACAGAGTCCTAATTCATCCCAAGATTCCTGTGCAGAGCGACACAACAGCCTGAATTTTTTTTTTTTTTTTCCGCTGTAACGTGAATAGGCTTTCAGAACCCATTTTGGCACCGCTGCTGCAGATCATGCACCTCCACAGCTGTGTGTGACTACCAAATTTTCAAGCAGTTCAAATCTTGTTCGAAGGAGTCTTTGGTGCAGTGCGATGCCCTCAATTACACCATGGTATAAGGGGGATCCACTGGGTACCAGCTGCTACTGTAAGGACCCTTGTGGGTGTTACATGTCGCAACCTCTAGAGGTCCTGTCACATAATGCCTAGCTTGAAATAGCCACAAGGTAGGGAGCTGCTCGGTCCCCTTTGTCATTAAAGTAATATGAGACCTTGTAGAGTATTTGTTAGTTTATGGAGTCAGGGAGCTTTCACCAACCTCCCTGTTTGTATGTCCTTTTCCTTTTATCATAGATTAATTATACTCCCCTTATATTGTTACTCGTCACAAGATAGCATGACTTTGCTAAAGTGAAACCTCTTTCTTTCTCCTATATCGGCTTCCTCACCCCTCCCTCCGTTCCTTGTGTCCATGGAGCAGTCAGGCAGACCCAGAGGCCGAGAAGAAAGAGGAGACTGATCCGGCAAATCAGGCCGAGGTACTACACCCTGAAATACATTTTCTCTTTCCCTCTTCCTCTATGCTGTATCTCAGCCTAGATCTTTTCTCGTAAATTACATTTCTGTTCTCTCTGTTTGGCTGCCAGACGGCGAAAGAAGAGGAAGAGAAAGTAGAAGATGGGATGTGGGAGGAAACGTTTAAATCGCACTCAGACGGCAAACCTAACGGTACTTTTCGGTTATAGTCAATTTAAACTGAACTGTTAATGTGTGTTTTGGTATTATATCTGAAATAAGTGTGAAAATGGTGATGATGTTTTTTGTGTTAACTCACTTTCCCCTCCTACTTTGCCTCCTCTAATTAACTGGTTACTCTCGCCTTTACAGGTCCATCTGCTATTAGTTTAGACTTCTCCTTGCCAGGTGTTGAGCACGTCTATGGCATCCCGGAACACGCAGAGACCCTCAGACTCAAAACCACAGAGTGAGTGTCAACAACAAATATTATTTTTATTATTACATACAAAATAAAGATGGAGTCTGAGACTTTTTGTTCTTCTGTTTCAGTAATGGAGATCCATATCGGCTCTACAACCTGGATGTGTTCCAATACGAGCTGTATAACCCGATGGCTCTTTACGGCTCTGTTCCAGTCATGTTGGCCCACAGTGCCCAGCGGACAACAGGCATCTTCTGGCTCAATGCCGCTGAGACCTGGGTGGATATCAGCTCCAACACAGCTGGAAAGGTATTTCCCCTTTTACTTTCACACTGTTTGCTGGGACTGGGTTTTTTTGGTCAGAAATGTCTGGTAGGCACAAAAGCCCAGTGCCTTACTCACATACTCTCTTTTCTCTCTCCAGACTGTGTTCGGGAAAATGCTGGATTATGTGCAGGGCTCCAGTGAAACACCACAGACTGATGTGCGTTGGATCTCTGAAAGCGGCATCATTGATGTCTTCATTATGCTTGGACCAACACCCAAAGATATCTTCTCTCAGTATGCCTCCCTCACAGGTAGGAAGACGGACACAAAAGTATTTACAGTTATGGTTTTGTCCTAATAGATTACCAAATATAGTCGAGATAAAGTTTGTGTTACTCCCTGAAACCTGCAACCTGCATATCTGTGTAGCCCAGTTTGAGGGGCTTCTTCGGCTCACTTTCTCTCCTCATGTCCTCATCAGGCACCCAGGCCTTCCCTCCTCTATCTTCTCTGGCTTACCACCAGTGCCGCTGGAACTACAACGACCAGGAAGACGTGCAGACAGTGGATGCGGGCTTCGACGAGCACGACATCCCCTATGACTTCATCTGGCTGGACATCGAGCACACAGATGGCAAGCGTTACTTCACCTGGGATCCACACAAGTTTGCAACACCAAAGGAAATGCTGCAGGGTCTCGTGGACAAGAAACGCAAGGTACAGCTGACTAATAATCCAACATTGCTCTCTATTCTTACTCAGTGTTAGAATCTACAATTTTAATCCTTGTACTGTTCTGCTTTCCATCTCGCGTCACCTGAAATTTCAGTAAAGTAAATTACCTGCAAGCTGCCTTTTTATACGACTTTCTGCTCTTTTCTTTAATAGATGGTTGCCATTGTGGACCCTCATATCAAAGTAGACAGCAACTACAAGATCCATAATGAAATCCGCTCTCGCAATTTCTATATCAAGAATAAAGATGGTGGAGACTACGAGGGCTGGTGCTGGCCTGGTAAGAGACTGACGACATCAATTACCAAAGCAAAGATCGTCATTATTAAAATGAATGTTTCTCTCTGACTGTATTCTCTCGCTCTCTCTCCGTGTGACTCATGGTGTTTTTTTAGGAAGTGCCGGCTATCCAGACTTCACCCGTGCAGACATGAGGGACTGGTGGGCCAGCATGTTCGCTTATGATCAGTATGAGGTGAGTCTCGAGGACACTACACGTGCATGTGTCTTTCTGTAACGCAGGACAATAACTGAAGAACCCTTACACTGATGAGTATGACTTCAGATACTTTGTTTAACTGGGAAAATGTCACCTGGCATCATTAGTGTATTCTCATACGAGAGCTGCCAACTACAGCCCCAGTTTTCTGCTATCGGCCACTTCACATTCGTGATTTCTGTGCCCAGCTTTAGCGAATCTATTTTGGATTGGCCTAAAGTCTTACATCCACAATCTCTGTCTGTCTCCAGGGTTCCATGGAGAACCTGTATACATGGAACGACATGAATGAGCCGTCCGTCTTCAACGGGCCAGAAGTCACCATGCACAAGGACGCCATGCACGGAGCCTGGGAGCACCGTGACGTGCACAACCTGTATGGCTTCTATGTGGTGAGTCCGCACAGTTCTGTAAAATATTTACCCAAGTTCTGTTTTAATGTTGATATTGATGTAACTACTGTCACGTGGAGAAAATGATTTTAACTTAATTACAAATTAATTGGCAAAATCAAATGGCCCACAGCCATTCAACTTTGGCAGCTTTGGACATCTTGATGTTCTGCCACCATTTTCCAGCAGTTGGAATGAAATGATTGTGGTGATTTATGATTTTAAAATAATCTTAGTGACATGATTTGAAAAAGAACCAAAATGAGATGATGACACAAACGCCCTCTGCTCCACTGATTATCCTGTGTACAACCTGCAGCAAATGGCCACGGCGGAGGGTCTGATCCAGAGGTCAGGAGGAGTCGAGCGACCATTTGTCCTGACCAGAGCCTTCTTTGCCGGGTCACAGCGCTACGGTAAGCCCCCTTTTTTTTAGTTCTCAAATGAAACTAGATTTTAACCAGAAAACTAAAGCCAGCACACTGTAGCCAAAGATTGAATATTGATGAGAACCCTCTAACCCTGTTGGCTTATGTGCTAGAAAACTTTTAGCACAGGAACTCGAGTGTTTAAAGTGTCTGTGTGTGCCTGTAGGAGCTGTGTGGACAGGAGATAATGCTGCTGAGTGGGACCATCTGAAGATCTCAATCCCGATGTGCCTGAGCCTCGGACTGGTTGGAATCTCATTCTGTGGTGGTGAGTAGTATCGAGCTCTACAGTCTGCTGTTACACGCCTAGTTTGTCGCTACATAAAATGACAAACTTAGTCAGTACAAAATATTCAGTGAACTGATGAAAAGTTGTCTGACTTTTAAATCTGTTTTGTTTTTTATATTCATACAATGCCTCATTACCCTCATTAACATGTTTTGCCCGACACTCAAAATCATCGCCCACAGAGTCACAAGTTTAAATGCAACAGTGAAGTAGGGCTGTCATACTTCCTGAAGGAAGTAATTGCATCCGTCAGTATTCTGAGTGTTAACGTTGTCATGGAAATGTGCACTGATAAACTGCATGAGGTGTTACCATGGTGAGAACACAAGTTCCCTGGGTAATCACAGCTATATATATAACAGTTGTGTAATACATATGAAGCTTGTACTCATGATAACATGAAGTGTTTTATTTCAGTGCACCAGCGTTAAAAAAGCACACACTTAATCCTCCACTTCTGTCTGTCTGTCTCATAGCTGACGTTGGTGGCTTCTTCAAGTCTCCAAGCACTGAGCTGCTGGTGCGTTGGTACCAGACGGGGGCATACCAGCCATTCTTTAGGGCCCACGCCCACCTGGACACACCTCGCCGTGAGCCTTGGCTGTTTGGACCTGAAAACACAGCACTGATCCGTGAGGCGGTGCGCCAGCGCTACACCCTCCTGCCTTACTGGTACCAACAGTTCTACCACACACACCAGACCGGAGAGCCCGTCATGAGGTGAGGGTTGGGCAGGAAACTTTGTATATGATGTTTTCATGTTATGTTGCCAGTAGTGGTGAGTTTATTATCACCAGAATGACATGAATTTAGTTTAATCCATCAAATGCAGACATCACTACCTATTTATCTTGGGTGTCTAACTAGAGATCATTTTCTTCTGGCTTTTTTGAAGTAGTCAAACCAAACCGCTGTGTGTTTTTAAAAATAAGTGTACACTTGCCTTTGCGAAAAATCCTGAGCTATAATTGTTCCAGTAAATTATTTATAAACAAAGTAATGACCCAGAACGTGTACCAGCCTCAATTAGAAAATGAAATGCAGCAGCCTCCTAAATTTTTAATTCTATAATTACAAATCAGTCTGACAGTGTGGAGCATTGTCAGTACTGCAGTATACTAAAGAACAGACAGGAAAAATGTGAAAAATCTGAATATTAATTAACCAAATGAACAAAACTACATTCCTTTGAATTCAGTAATGTTCTTTAATGCAGATGAAAGTATCATAGAAACATGCTACTCAGCTGACGAGTCTCTCTCTGTCACAGACCACTGTGGGTGGAGTATCCTCAGGATCCTGCTACTTTCGCTCTGGATGATGAGTTCTTGATCGGTGAGACACAGAACTCTAAAACTTGTTCTTCTGTCAACTGGTTTAAATGTTGAACCTCAATCATCCGTATCTGAGCACACTGATAACCGTGTACTGCTGCTATTGTCATACGTAATGATGGCATGTGTTGGGTGTGAATGACTTCTGTTGAGCGCGAGAGCAGCTGAGGTACAAGAGGACAAACTGGAATGAAGACTTGCAGTCAGTCACAGTAAGACAGACGTGGTTTTATCAGGTCCACTGACGTTATTCAACGTGTGCTGCAGGGAGAGACTTGTTGGTGCACCCAGTTACTGAGGAGGGAGCCAGAGGAGTCACCGCCTACCTACCTGGAAAAGATGAAGTAAGAGGACACAGCTGTATCTTTCTGGCTTTTTTTTTTATAGGACATGGTGTCAGTGACGTGAATGTAGTCCTGCACCTTGCAGAAACTTTGTCTTAACCTGTGTGTGTGTGTCCGTGTCCCTCAGGTTTGGTTTGATGTCAACAGCTTCCAGAAGCACAACGGAGCCCAGAACCTTTACATCCCTGTCACCATGAGCTCTGTAAGACACACAAACATCCACATTTCACTGCCCTCTAATACTTCTTATTTTGGTCCTTTTCTTATGGAGCTCTTTGTCGTCTTTTCAGATTCCTGTCTTCCAGCGTGGCGGCTCCATTATTCCCAGGAAGCTTCGAGTTCGCAGGTCCTCCACCTGCATGGAGCACGATCCCTACACTTTGTACGTGGCTCTCAACCCCAAGGTAACTCAGTTGTACAAACCCTGCAAGGCACAACTGTCACCCACTGCTGTTTGACATGTTTGCGTGCCAAGTGTCATTGTCACATTTGAAGTTCACAAATCTTTTGTCTGACAGAGAACTGCAGAGGGAGAGCTTTACGTAGATGATGGCCACACCTTCAACTATGAAAAGAAGGAGTTCATCCACAGGAGGCTCTCCTTCGCCAACAACGTCCTCTCCTCTGTGTGAGTGATTTTAGACTTTTAGATATTTCAGTATAGATCAGATCTTTATCATCATGAACATTAGAATACTTAGTGATTAGTGACACTAAGATTTTCTTTGCTTTATAATTTTAATATGGTAAAACCTTGTCTCTGATTGGTCCACAGTAATCTGGCTCCAGATGCCCACTTTTCCACCCGTTCCTGGATCGAACGCATCATCATACTGGGAGCCAGTAAGCCTGGCAAGGTTACCCTCACTGCTGGTGAGTGCCATATACATGACATGACATAACATGTCAGCAAGGTTGATTCATTAAAAAATTATGAACTGAATGCTGCTTCATGAATTCTGTTGAGATGGCCCCTAGCTGTTTCAGAAGGGGCGGTTCAACAGGTTTGATTCCACTGACTTGAACATTTCAGTGCAACAGTCTTCCCAGTAATGTTAAACTGAATGCATGTGAACAGTTTGAGAGAGATGGTCGTTCAATAGTCGGAAAGTGTCTTTCATACAGTAACTAAAGCAGCATGGAGGTAAACCTGCCCTCCGGTTTGGGCCCAGTTTAATGTGTTGATGCAGGTCACTCATGAATATCATCTTTACTTCTCAGGTCTCGGCTGTTCATGTACCAACAATCCAACTACTGCCGAAACTCACTTCCTCAAGTTATAATCCTGAATGTTTTTGCTCTGTCTTGGAGCTCAAACACCATTGAAACTTTGTGTGAAACACTTGAACTTTTTCAGACAGAGTTTTGAAGAAGTTAAAATGTCAGTTAGAAAATGGCTTTAAAATGTATTGCTGGTTGTAACAGGGTGTGAATGTTTTCAACGTGTGTGCTGGAGGGTGTTGTTATCGTGGGGGTGCAGTTTGAGTGGCTGAGAGTCAAAGACAAAGTTATTACCGCAGAATTTTATGAAGATTATATGTTCAGTGATGCGATTCCTTTTCTGGGATGAGATCACGTTCCTTCTCTCTAATCAGTCCACTTTATCATCTGTTCTGCAGGTGCTCAGGAGAGTCAGCTCGAGTTTGAGTTTGACGCCTCCATGTCGGTGCTGACGATCCGCAAGCCTGGCATGAACGCAGGGGTGGACTGGACCGTGAAGCTCCAGTAACCATGGAGACAGGAGGGAGGAGGAGGATGAGGAGGGGAGAAAATGACTGAACTGAACAGGAGGAGAGAACAGACACGAGGCTGACTATGACTAACTAAAGCAAGACAAAAGGATAGCCACCGAGAAAAATAAAGGACATAAACACACACACGCACACACACCACATTTAAACACACGTGCATAAACCCAAGTAGTCGAACTGAGCCACATAATGTCTCTGCCACGTCCCTCTTGTTTTCAGTCACACTGTAACACGCAACAACAAGAAGGCTTAGAACTAGATAGATAATTTATGTTTCTCACACTTTTCAGAAAGGTGGTTACTGAGCAGCTTGAGCCGTGTCATTGTAAAGATTTTTGGGGGGGTTTAAGAAAGAAAACATTCAAGCACTCTTTGTTTTGTTGTTTTAATTGTCCACTTGGTTGTCCATCCATCCAGCCTCAGAAGAAAGATCACTGTGGGGGGGGGGTTGTTTGAAATTGAAATTGAAGGTTCACATTCAAAGCACATGCGCCACCTGCTGGTGATTCCCTTTCTGTTTCTGACTTTACACATATTCAAAAAAAATTCATTCCATCCCTCCTCTTTTTTAAGCCTTGCGTTTCAATCAGCTAAGAGGTCGACCGCCTTTACCCGTGCCACAGTTCATGTAATTTGGGGGCGAGCTTGCCAACAATCAGCTGTGTAGCTCTGCGCTTCACTTTCGTCCTGCAGTACTTGAGTTTGATGCCACAAATTGGAAAGAAATCACCTTTCTTACCAATCCTGGCTAGTGTGAGTGAGGGAGTGATCGAGTCGTTCAACTGCTGCACAGAGGGGGGATTTTCAGCTGTTCTTTTGAACAAACTTGGCAGTGGGGAATCGCTTCAGGGGACTTGAACCACTGGTGTTTGTGGATCATCCTGTCAGCATACTTTCTTTTGTTTTATCAAGTTGTTTTTTTCCCCAACATTGTTTACTAGATTATTTTTAATGCACTTGAGGAAGAGTAAAAATTGTTTAGATTTTCATGTGTTACTAGATGTCGGGACCGTCCAGAATTTCCAGTGTGTCATTTGGATCTTAATGAACAGGTCAAATCTAATCCTTTTTATAACGTGTTTCACTAACAAATAGCATTTTCTTCTGGTTTACACAAAGAAATCCTGAATGCACACTGAGCTGTCGTGAATTTTCAAATGATTGTGTGGAGGCTCTGGATTGCATCCTGACTAGTCGAATCATCTGACCTACTTAGGAGTTTGTTTAATGAGTTTGTCTTGTCCTTGATTGTTTTTATGATCATAAATGTATATGTTGCTACACTTTTGTTGGTGATGGCTTGAATTGGTGCAAACGGAAGTGAAGGAACGGGCTTCAGCTGTCAAAAGTTGTCAGATGTACTCTAAAAAGATGAGACCAAGTGAAAATAAAGTTGACCAAATGTAAAACGTGTTCTGATTGGATTAAGAGAGCTCTTCATTTGATGAGAAACTGTTGTTTATTAATTATTTGTTTATGTCTGTTTCACTTTTTTTTCTTTTCTTTTTTTTTTAAAGCAAAGAGAAGCCGGTGGTTTTTGCAAACTGCCGGTCGTAAAAACAGACAAAAGCAAAACTAATTACAAGCAAGTAAAAGTCTGGCGGGCTAAACGCTCGCTTCCTTGCACAAGTCTGAAAGAGTTTCTCGGGGTAGTCCCTTGTTTATTTTACACTATGGCCAGCAAATAAGAGGGAAGATGACATTTACATGTGCACAAATGCCTAAATTAGAACCAATGCTGGAGACAATGCGGACAATTAATGGCAGACCATGGGATGATGCACATCATCCTGTGACTAATATTCCTGTGTGTATTATTCAATGTGACTGAATGACCTCATGTTTGTGTTACGAAAAAAAAGACTGAGAAATATTGTATACGTCGTATACATCAGGGGTCTTCAACTAGGGGTCAACCAGGGGTCCGTCATAATAGACAATTTTCTCAATTTCTTTGTGAGAATTAGGAAATATAACAAAAATAATGAGTAAACTGCAAACTTTAATATGCAATAAAAAGCTACTTTTTACGAAAACTATTACTATTTACATATTTATAAATTATTCCATTATGCATGAACGTTTTATCAATCATAAACACATAAATAGTTAATAAGGTGAAATAAAAGGTGAATAAAATAAATATAAAAGTTATTACAGGCCAGACTTACAATGTGACACATTTTTAAAAATGTAATTACATGTGGGGGTCCCTGCTCCGTTTGTCTCTTGTCCAAGGGGTCCTTGGGCTGAAAAAGGTTGAAGATACATAATACAACATACAAACCTGAAACATTAATATCGTAACAATCATGATTTCAAAAGTTAATTACACATTCGCAATAAATTATTGTTATTTTAATAATAAATAAATAAGTGTTCTAATTATAATAAATAAATTATTGTTATAATAATAATACATAAATAGTTATTTTAATGATTAATAAATAATTGTACTAATTATAACAAACAAATTATTGTTATAATAATAATACATAAATAAATTATTGTTCTTTTAAATCAATAAATAATTGTCCTAAGTAATAAACAAAAAACAATTGTTCTATAAATAAATAAAATAAATAATTGTTCAATTGAAAAAAAAAACATGATAATAAATAAAAAATAAATAATTTTTCTAATTTGATATAATAAATAATTGTTATAATAAACAAATATTTTAAGAAATAAAAAATAAATAAATAAATTGTATAATATATATAAATGAGTGTTATAATTATAATAAATAATAATGTTTTGTTATTATTGTTGTAATAATAATAATAATAATAATAATAATAATAATAATAAAGTGTCATGTTTTATTTTTATGACTTCGTCAGCGTCTTGTCCCACGTGAATGACGTCGGCGAGACGTTTCCCATCATGGCGGCGGAAGGCAGTGAGGGGATGAGCGGTAACGGGGAGCTGGACGAGTCCTCAGGTAGTTTGATCAACACTGGTGAATTCACAGCTCGCAGCGTGTCGTTTCGCAGACGCGGCTGAGCTTTTGTTTCCTCTGCAGGCGTTTCATATTTAGAGGCTCCGACACGGAGCATTTTAAGGGCAGGCTTCAGGAGCTAGGCTAGGCTAACGTGGCTTGGA
The DNA here is from genome assembly GCF_000972845.2 of Larimichthys crocea. Classification (NCBI taxonomy): domain Eukaryota; kingdom Metazoa; phylum Chordata; class Actinopteri; family Sciaenidae; genus Larimichthys; species Larimichthys crocea. The sequence continues at coordinate 28,585,423 of NC_040011.1, forward strand.
CACGGAGCAGCTCTGCTCTCTAACTTTGACTGCTCTGCACTGCTTTGTTTGAATGAGTGTGAGCGGCTGCTGGCTGAACTCAGCACGAATTGAACGAGCTGTGTCCACAACACATCAGAGACAGTGAAGTTAGTGAGAACTGACGCGTCCGGACTGAGTGCTCTGAGGTTTTTGTGAATGAAACACACCTCTGCAGGTGTACACAGCTCGCGTTTCAAGTATAAAAGCCGCAAACTTCCGGTTTTGTTGTTTGTTTTGTTGCATGAATCACATGCTGAGGACACTGGATAGTTTACTCAGATGTTCAGCTCCATAACTGCTTTGACACCTCACAGATTAAACTCATCTCTCTCTCTCATCAGACCCTGTGAAGTTTGTTTGACTCGTTTGTATTCGTAATATAAAAGTAGCATGTGCATATGCAAACGCTGGGATACAACACATGTTGTTGTTGTTGTTGTTGTTGTTGTTGACATCTTTTCCACAAACTGGAAAGTTTATGAATTACGTCACATTACATTCATTCTTGTTTTGTGTGTGTGGCTTCTATTAAATTAAAAGTTTTTCATGATTTACAAAGTAAAGGAGCAAAAAAAAACAAAAAACAGAAGCACTCGAGTGTTTCCTTGTGTCTGTGTGGCCGCCACATGGCAGGAAGAGGAAGAAAGAGTCATAAAAGTGAGGCATCACCCAGTGAGAGTACAACAAACTGTGAAATCTGAAGTAACAGTCATGTTGAGTGAAAATAAATTGAAATTAGTTTTGATCTTCTCGACATTTTGTAACGTTCCCAGTAGATTTATAATTGTCTAAAATAATAAAATAAGTAGCAAAGAAGAAGCGTTTACCTGTTACTATGTTAATGTACTTACTTACCTTTGATCTCTTTAGCCATGGAGGCTTCTCAGGATCCTGCCTCGCTTCCGACCGAGATGGTAGAGATGTCGGAAGAAAACGGCAGTACGGCCGAGGCCCCCGAACCTCCCGTAGGCCCAAACCCCGATTCCTTCTCCATGCCTCCAGCTGCAGAAGACGAAGAGGGAGAAATACCTGCAGACTTTGAGCGCCTGTGGAAGGCCGCCCACGACAATCCTCAAGACTTCACCAGCTGGACCGACTTGCTGCAGTACTGCGAGCAAGAGGTGCGTGTTTATTGTCCTGACAGAGAGTAACGGAGGAGAAGATAGAACCGTCATGGTGCAATATCACCTCAAACTTTGAAATACTGACCTGTAGTGCCCCCATGAGGCCACACAAGACGTTGTTTGGTAAGCTTGCTGTAGCCTGAAGGACTGAATCTTTTCTCTCCTCCGTGTAGAGTCACGTCACAGCCTCACGCAGAGCGCTAGAGGCCTTCCTCGCTCGCTACCCGCTCTGCTACGGCTACTGGAAGAAATTCGCTGATCTGGAGCGCCGCGCTGGATACAACAACAAAGCAGAGGAGGTAAAACAGAAGAGAGAGTTTACAACTCAACACAATTAAGAATGATTTTAAGCAGCGATTTTCACAGGTTTTTATGAGCTGCTGTTCATGGCTGTGATGTGTTTTTGTCAGGTGTGTGTTCAGGGTTTGCAGGTAATCCCTCTGAGCGTAGATCTGTGGATCCACTTCATCAACCTGCTGCTGGGAACACTGGACATGAACCTGCCCGAGTCGCCCACACGGATTCGAAGGTAGATGAGCGCTCGCACACACACACACACACACACACACACGCACACGCATTTTAAGTATGTCAGTTCACCTTTATATATAAATCTGTATCTGTTTCCTCTTCAACCCTCAGTGTGTTTGAGGACGCGGTTCATGCAGCAGGTCTGGACTTCCACTCAGACCGACTTTGGGATCTTTATATTGAGTGGGAGAAGGAACAGGGGAACATGAGGAACGCAACAAGTGTCCTGGACAGAGTCCTCAGAGTCCCCACCCAGCTCTACAACACCCACTACGACAAGTAAGACCACACACACAGGCCAAATGTGTGTGTACGCCAATCTTAAGTACTTGAAAACAAATATATACACAAAGAAATTATATATATATTGATTTTAAATGTATTATTGTGAGTGCCAGGTTTACTTTTATAATGATGATGGCTGCGCTAGTTCTTGCTCTTTTCTTTCCCTATTAATCTCATTTTGCATCCTGCTGCGTCTTCTTCTCTCCCCTCTCCGTCAGGTTCAAGGAACACCTCAACAGCCACGAGCCCAAAGACGTTCTCTCACCGGAGGAGTACGAGGAGCTGAGGACGTTGTGCCGTCAGAGTCAGAAGGCAGAGCGTGCTGAACAGGCCCAGGAGGAGGAGGCGGAGAGGCCGCCGGGGGAGGAGGAGCCCGCCACACCCGAGGGCACAGACACAGTGAGTAACATCACAGCAGGATTTCAGTGTCATAAGTTTGTAACATGTATACTAGTGAGACACCAATTTATTATTTGTATGATTTTGTGTTTAGGAGGAATTGATGCAGAAGATCAGGGAACAGGTGCTGATCCGCAGGGACAAAGTTTACCAGGACAACGAAGGAGAAGTCCGCAAGAGATGGCACTTTGAAGACGCTGTGAGTTTTGTTCTCTTTCTACTCGACTTTGTTCTTCTTGTGCTTTTTCCACCCTCTCATTCATTCATTGTTACTTTGGAAACTATAACCAAGGAAAGTTTGATACCTGAGTTTTGAGAAACTTTACCCTAAACTTTTGATTATTGATATTTTACTTTGAGCAACACATTTTGTCCAGAAGCCTTTTTTTATTTAGTCAAAGAAGCTAAACTCAAATGTTAATTACTTTTCCTAAATGATATTTATGATTACCTGAATTATTGTTTCAATCGAACAATGAGTTCATTTAAACCAGGATTCAATTTCTCCTTCCGAAATGACAATTTCAGTACTCTGCTACAGAAACATTTTAGCAGGTTTCAAAAACCTTTCTCTAAACCGAAATCCAAATTCTCGATTATTGCCATTGTGCTAAAGTCCAGAAATAGTATTGATGCTTCTTCATGTTCCTTCTTCTTTTAGTGTCAGATTTAATTTTCTTGTAAATATTCTGCTGTCTTTTTCAAATGTTTATTTATTGAACTTGCTGCATCAGAAACTGATTCATTTATTTTTTTCTTCCTCTGATCTTCAGATCAAACGTCCGTACTTCCACGTCAAGCCACTCGACCGCCTCCAGCTGCGGGCCTGGCACTCCTACCTGGACTGGGAGATCGCTCAGCTGAACAAGGACACCAAAGACCCCAACCAAGGTGAAGACATAATGAACATACTGTCAGCTGTCACAGTCGCAGTGATTCTGTGGACTTGTGTTTTGACACTCTTGTCTACCACCAGATCCAGACCAGACAGCCACAGAGGGGTCAGAGGTCACAGCCCAACCTCAGGAAGAATCAGAGGATGCTGTGGTTGCCCATGACGACTACAGGGTTCGCATCTTGTTTGAGCGGTGCCTGATCGCCTGTGCTCTGTACGAGGAGTTCTGGACCAGGGTAAGTGTTATTGCCTGTTGTGTATGTATCCTAAAGACTAGATTAAGAAGAGAAGTTTGCTTGAAGTGTGTGACATGTTCTTGTTTTTGTTGTTCAGTACACTCAGTACCTGGAGGCGCAGAATGTGGATGAGGCTCGGGCTGTTTTCAGGCGAGCGTGTGAGGTTCACCTGACGTACAAACCCAACATCCACATGCACTGGGCCACCTTTGAGGAAAGGCATGGTACGACAGCACACACTGCATAAACAGTGCTTGAATTTCTATAAAAGTGTGTCATGAACACTCCATCATGTTCTCCATTAGGTGACTTAACCGAGGCACGACGAGTACTGGAAGCCCTGGAGAAAACCCTACCAGGATTGGCGGTGGTCCGTCTTCGCAGGGCGGCTTTAGAGAGACGAGCAGGCCACCTGGATCATTCAGAGGCCTTGCTGCGGGAGGCGGTGGCAGAATCCAAAGAGAAGCCCATGTTACACGCTTTCTACTCCATCAAACTGGCTCGTCTGCTGCTGAAACTGGGCAGGAACCCCAGCAGAGCACGCAGGGTTTTACAGGAGGCGCTGGATATCAGTCCGGTAAGAGCTGCAAACATTTCAGGCAGTAACACCACCACAGGGTTTGATCACTGTCCTCTTAACCTGATGTCCTAACGGTGTGATAACAGCAGGAGTTCAAGCTAGAGGGAAATGTTGCAGGTAGTGATTCTCATCCATAGCAAAAACATGTGACCATCGAGGCACGTCCTGTCTGTAGAATGAGGAGTTGCCTTCAGCTTTCTGTCTCTCTCCAGCAGCTGCTTACTTTAGGGAGGTCGGCTGTACCCTGGCTAGTGTCTCCTATCAGCTGCTGGAGCCTCCTTCCTTAAAAATCTACAGACTTCACTTGATGGCCAATTAGTTTAATTTGTAATTTACATAAACTCGTTTATGGAGGATAATCCTGTCCACGGCCTTTAAAATCAATTCTTCTTTTTAATTGTAATAAAAAAGAAGAAACCAGGCCAAGCTTTGCAGTTAAAAACAAAAACAGGGTTTTATTTTTCTATCCACAAGACGGCGCTCCAGCTACACAGTCGTCTTGCCTGGCTCTCTCTCACAGTGTCAGTAAGAGACTCCACAAGCCCGCTTTGCTCTGCTGCCATTTTAGAGACACAAACAAGCAGCAGTGAGATCCTTTTTGATTATTGATTCAAGTAGCCAACAGGGGAGGCGTCCTTCACTCCACATTCTCACGAGGGATAATTTTCATGCTGCAGGCGGTTTAACTAAAAACATTAAAGCAAAACAGGGAGAAAGTCTCACTCCTAGTCTCATGTTTATTTGTGCCCTGACATCACACTATGATCACATCCCATTTTCTTCGTAACGAATACTTAGTGTGGTACCATCAAACTAAAAAACATACCTTCGCACTTGAACAGTAAAAAGCCAAATTTCAGTACTCAAGAAACACACATGGTAACTATTGTGTCCTCCCTCCAGGATAATGATAAACTGCACTTGAACCTGTTGGAGTTGGAGGTGTCGGGCGACCCCTGGGCTTCAGCTGAGGCCGTGCAGGAGTGTGTGACGCGAGCCCTGGCAGCTCCCCTCGCCCCACACACCAAGATCCTCTTCTCACAGAGAGGCCTGCAGTTCGCCGAGGACTACAGCAACTCGATCCAGAGGTCAGAGTTCAGCTGAAGTCTTCTGATTCTGGCAGATATTTTAAATTCAGTTGCTCATGTAAAGCATTTATTATTCATTCAATCTTGTTTTTTTGTTGTCTGTCTGCAGTGTGCTGACTGTCTATGAGGAGCATCAGAAACTGCTGAGGGAGCTGGGTGGAACAAAGAGAGAAGCAGAGAACGGGTGAGAAGTTAAATCATAAAGTAGCGTATGGTTTGATCCCTTTGTTTCATGTTGGACTGGTTGATGAATGACTGGATCTCTAGGGACGAGGACTCGGAAAAGCTGAGCAAAAGTGACGACGGCTCCGCTGTTGCTGTGTCTGCACAAGCTCCACCTACCATGCCACACGTCCCCATCACCACGCCCCCTCCACCTGTGATGGGCGCCGACATGACCGCACAGACCGGCTACGGGGGATACAGCAGCTGGTACCAGGTAAGATTTGAGATTTTACAAATAGAGGATGAGTCTTTAGATAAAAAAAATTTTAGATCAGTGATTGAAAAAATGGTTCAAATGAAGGTAAACAGACTGTATAGGAGGATTCGGGTGGGTACACTATAGCAAAGTTCAGTTTCTGAGATGTTCTGTGAGTCTTATTACCTGTTTTTGTTGTGATTCTTTTCCAGCAACCGCAGTACGGCAGCTACGGTTACCAGAACACCTGGAACTACAACCAGGGTTACTATCCTCCTAGTTAAAGTGAACAACAGTGACTGTGACACTAAAGAGGCCACATGAGGCAGTTTGACCCTGAACGAGCTGAACAACAAACTGAAACATCAAGTTCTGTCAGTCCACCTGCTAAAAAAAAAAAAAAAAACCCAGCATCCTTTCCGCTCCGTCCGTCCTCTGAGTTACCTCACTGTCCTGGAATCTGGGGCCGGAGTTGTTTTTAACATGTCGTGTCATTTTCAGTGTTGATTCGGAGGGACAGGTGGAAAGATAAAAAAACAAAACAAAAAAGGAATCGCCCATTCTCAGTACATCAGTGTCTCTGTTTTAATCAGAAATATTTTTGTATTTGTTTGCAAGCTTTGCTCCTGTTTTAAAGTCATCTAAGTTTATCAAACTTTACAGCTGATGTATGACTGACATTTTTGTACCATTCCAGAATAGGCTTTGTTGTTTTTTTTCTAATGTATATAAAGGTGTTTTATAGTGTGCCACAGCATTTTGTGTCGTATGTCTGTTTTGCTCGTACTTTCAAGAACCAGGATGAAAAATCACTCATTAGTTGTGACACGTAAACTTTTTGGTCTGTGGGAGGAAAAAGCTACAGCATGCTCATATCTACAGCAAGTTGGGAAATTTTCTGTCTGATCATCAGCTAAGTTTTATAGTCACAAGACCTTTAGGGTGCCAGCATTCAAAAGCAAACGTCCATAAAATTCACATAAGCAGGCTAAGCAATCAAACCTTCTTCTTAAAGAGCCATTGGCAACAGTCCACTTACACACACGGACGGTGAGGGAGAAGGTCTCAGAGTGAATTTAACCGACTTTTGCTCCAGGCTGGTAGCTTAAAGAGTGCAAGAGATGTAATGTAAAGGAAATGCGGAGAGTACGCTCCTTCCTGATTTTAATTGTTGCCTGTTAGTTTGATAAACTGACTAGACTACAGCGTCTGAAACTTACCAGCTTCAGGCCTTTTTTACAGCAGACATTAACAATGGATCTGTTCCTAGTCAATTGTTCCGGTAAGGTAAGACGGTGAGCCAGCATTATTTACACCTGTGCTTTTCCTACTGTGACATGTCAAAATGTCTCCTGTGAAAAAGGCCTGTTGATATCTCACTTCTAACTTTCTATGTCATGGAGTTCAGCTAGTGCTTTTTAGACTCTTAGACTTTGGCCTATTCCAGTATTACGTGGTTCAATAAAACGCCTGAAACCAACCATGCCACATAACTCGACTATGATGAGAGTTCAGTGTCGGTCTTTATGAATCTCTCTTTTGAAATCAATCCCCCGGATTAGTCCTGATAATGAGTGGTGCAGTGGCCCGTGGATCTTTCTATTGTTTCCACACAACCTTTTGTAATCTGTGCACTTGTTCAACCGTCTATATGTGTTGATTTAATTTGTTAAAGAATAATGCTGCCAATATTGTAGTTAACAAAACACATGAAAAGAAAGACAATGTGTCCATCTGTCTCCACACACGTCTTCTACTGAGGACGTAAACCTGTAAAAATGGGTCACAGATATATAGTTGTTTTTTAAAGGGCTAAATATTTCCTGAAACAGCTTTGTAGTTTTCAGCAAATGTTACTCAAACAGGAGTAAATCTTTGGTGCTCTATGGCACAGATGAAGATATATCAGGCTACACAAACAATCACTTCAATGTTGTTTATGTTCTTTTTATAACAAGAATATTAATAAATACCACCAGCCTTCGTTTAAGGAAGGTCACACATATGACTTGTAGAAAATCGAGTCCACCATTGTAATTCTGAGTCATCTTTATTTTGAGTAGATTCTCGGTGATTATGCAGACATAACTGTCAATATATTTTAACTTATAAAAAAAACTGGTAAAGTAGAATGTCACAAAATCAGGAAGATCGTGAGGATTTCATTTAAGGCCCTTTCAGAACCAACTGAACATGTTTTTTTTTTTGTTTTTTTAATTAAACAATTCTGTACTGCGTCTTTCTATATTTTTTATAAATGTGTTGTTGAAAACGATGAAGCAGTATCCATCAGAAGCCAGCTAGCTTCACTTTGTAAAAGTCACTGTCAGTCTCACTTCACACAAACCAAACAATAACAAGTGAAATCAATCAGCCCAGAATGGCATAAGGCATCATTCAGCGAGTTAACCAACCGTTTTTTTCCCCCCAACGTCTTAAAAGTAGTTAAAACACAATCTGAACGCAGCCTCGAGCTGCATCTGTCTGCTTCAGTTCAGTTAGCTGGCTTATTGAGAGATACTAAAAAGGTGGCGGCTCTGTTCCTGGATCAGACTGGTGTCTCTTGTGTTGATGTAGTGGAGGTGGTGAGGTAGGCTCACAGAGCAGGTCCTCCTGATCTCACTTTTTGGTAACAACCAGCACAGCTGAAGGCACCAAACCTGAAAGCAGACAATGGAAAGTCATGACAAAGGTCAGACAGAGCTGCTGACTGGATGGTTTATTATATAATATTACAGTAACATGGTCAATATTCAAATGTAGCTCCCAGTCCAGCGCTCACCCAGCTCTTTGAGGGGCTTCTCCATGTCCAGTTCGGTGTATTCGTGGCGAGGGTAGGGTGACAGCAGTGAGATGTCCTGACCCTCAGGCGTGTTGCTGTTCATCTGTACGTAGACACGCACCGCCGCCAGCGGCTCCTGAGCCTTGAAGGCTGTTGTGATGGTCGAGCCGTCCAGCAGACGGACCTTTGCAGTAAAGAAGTGGAACAGCAAAGTGAAGGAGGAGGAGAGAAAGAGTGGGTGACAGATGAGAAACATGTTGGGACATAAATGTTATGTGCTATTTTGATACACGTTTGTGACAGAAAACAAAGGATGAAACACTCGTGTCTGTTTGTCTGCATGTGTGTGTGCTCTGTACATCAGCGGCGTGAAGAGCAGCATGTAGGTGTGTGTGTCTGAAGCCTGTACCTGTATCCTGGACTCATCATACTCCTTCTTAGTAGGTGGGGGGCCGTGACTGGTGGGCGACGACGGGCTGGGCTGGGCAGGTTGGGACGATGCAGCTGCACTCGGCGTTCCACCGCCACCAAACTAAACAAAAAGAAATAATCTGATTATGAAGTGAATAGGAAAAAAAGGACAATAGACGCTGGACAAATAACTAGGCCGATGGTTGGGTTACCTTTTGTGCTCTCTCCTCTCTGTCCCGTGCGATCTTTTCTTTAACCCTCTGCCTGACAGGGACAAAGACAAGCAACACAGTGACAGCCACGAAGAATGCACAGCAGTCCAACAGTACAATTTGTCACTTTGAGTTTCTTCTCTTCATTTCCTCTCACTGTTTAAGAGTTAAGAAACTTCAGCCATCCTTGATTTTATTTTTAAACTGTCATCTGCTACTCTGGTTCCAGACCAACATTTTCTGAGCATACAGAACAAAGAAGTAAGAATAATAGTTATTATTATTTTCATTATTTCAGTCTGATTATCAGGCTAATAATTTACATTTCCCTTTGGCCCTCTCGGAAACAATGCCTCCGTTATCTCTGTTTGACTATGATAACCACTGTTAAATATCATTATCTGAAAAAACGTGTTATAATGAATATCTTACCTTGCCAGTTTGTCCTCCATCTTCTCTCTTCTGCGCTGATCAGCGAGTTTTTTCATATCATCATCCTGCAGCTTTTGGCGAATCTGCTGCAGCTCTTGGCCCTGTTTCCTCCGCTGCTTTTCCCTCTCCAACTCTTCCTCCCGCTCTCGCTCTCTTCTCTCCGCCTGCTTCACCCGCATCAGCTCCTCTAGCCTGAATAACAGACACCAACGCAGGAATCAGTTCAACATACAAGGACGGCAACGTTTGCCTTTTTACTCATAGAAGCGATGAACAAAAAAATGAAGTTATTCCTGAGTATGTTTGGCTACGAGCACAAAACAGTCATACTGGAGAGATGAGGTGTTTTTGGTGTGTGTGTGTGTGCTCTGACCTTTTAACTTGCTCAAGTCTCTCCTCCTCTGACATTGACTTATTTTCACTTTCCTCGCTATTATTGTTGCTGCCGTCTCCTTCTGAAGTCAAAACACAAGATGGTGAAAAAAAAGAGAAACAGAGAAAGAGTTATACATTGTGGAGTATTAAAATGTTTTCCTGTCAACCACAAACTAAAGAGTAAAGTCACATGCACACACAGACAGAAAGAAACTAACTGACATCATATTCACTGTAAATCAGCAGTGACTAACTACCATGAAACCTAATTTAACTTTTCTTCTTTCCTCCAATAATGGCCATTTTACCACAGACCGACACCAACTCTATTATTTACATTTGAAATTTGTCCCAAAAGAAGAAAAATTAAATGATTAAAACTATTTAGTCGATGTTCCTACTAAGTTGCATGATGGGAGAATACTGCTGTAACCCTCATTGCTCTTTTTAGTGCTTTTTTATTACTGAACGGCAGCAGTGCTTGATGCTGGCCTCTAAACATATTGGGAACCTGTTTTTCTTCAGGTTTTTGTTCAGCTCGTATCCTGTGATCCATTTCCAGCAACTGAACTGAAACTAACCATTTTCTGTTTGAAGTTTTATGAATAGCATTGTTAAAGAAACACACCCGTTAAATCCAGCTTGTTAACAGCACAGCTTTTGATGTTAATCTTCCAGTTGATTTTACTAATGACTATTCTTACGTAACTACTTTTGTATAGTATTTCTCTTGCTGTAAAACTTTTTTTTTTGTAAACCCTTCATACAAAAGACTACTAGAGGACTTTCTACAACCAATCAGCCCTCTGACTGTACCAAACTTTACTTTACTATATCAAACCTTTGTGGCAGGTGATCTATGTAGTGTATGTCCCGATATTGTAAGTTTCTAGAAAAACTATTCAGAAACTAAATAAATTATAAAATAACCAGAACAGGTTGTCTGTTTTTTGTCTAATGATGTGAAATAAATACCTGACAAATGAAGAAACTTCATACAAAAACTACATCTCCCACAATGCCCTAATGGCTACTATATATATCTATATATATTATATATATATATATATCTATTATTATATATATATATATATCTCACAGCCACATTGTACATCCCTAGGTGACTTTCATGGGGGTGTCTGTGTGTCTGTCTGGCTGCTTCCATCACACTATCAGGCCCCTTCCTGTCCCCCCAAGCGGCACAACAGATCCAGACCTTCAGCAGTGTCTGCTAGTGTTGGCTGTTCAGCGGTGGACTGGCCGTCTGCTGCTCCCCCCAGGACGTTCCCCACAGGCGGCACATAGGGCTCGTCGATGTCTGGGTCGTTCTCATGTTCCATTAACCTGAGGACAGCACATCGCACCACACTGATTAGCAGCGGACAGATGAAGGCCGGGTCCACGCTGGCAGTTTGTGTGTCACGCTCACCAGTCCATGGCTTGCTCTATTCCCTGGTTTCCTGTTTTGGCCACCGCCTTCTCCCTAAAAAAAAAAACACGAGCTGATGTTAAACAGTTTTACTTTGAAAAGTGTGTACTTTAAAATCTGTGTATTGTCTGGTGCCACTCACGCTCTGTTTCTCTCAAAGCCCATCTCCAGCAGGCTCTCTAGTGTTGTTTGCTCTGCCATTTTGACCTGAAACACATTTTAAACACAACTCGTGTTAGATATACTGCAGCACTACTGTTATTTTATTTATTTTTTGGGCCTTTTTCAAGCTTTATTTTGATAGAGACAGCGAGAAGAGTGACAGGAAATGTGAGGAGAGAGAGATGGCATGCGGGAAAGAGCCACAGGTTTGAACCCTGGACTGCTAAACAGTTGAACACCGCCCCAGCACTGCTGTCATTTACTGTTTATAACAACAGACCAGGCTCTAACTTCATCGACCCTGATTTACGAGCTGAAGTCGACACAGCAGCTCATCCTTCAGCCCAGTCACGTGTGAAGAAGCTAACTCACATTACCATTAAAAAGGTCGTGATCAGACATTACACGTGTCCTCGCTGCTCTGCAGCTGCAGCTTCATATAAACACGATCACTGCCGTCATGCTAAAATTAGCATCAATGTTGCTAACGTTAGCTTCGTTTGGCTAGCGTGATTAAAGACGACCGGGAGCGCGTGCGAGCGCCGCGTGACCTCATCTATTAATGTTTGTTTGTGTGTCACGTGTAAAGGCACACGGACGGGCTGTTGTTTTTATTTCTAAAAGCGGTAATATCAGCGAATACATTCATGAAGACAACACCAGCTAGCTACTCACACATCAGTCAACACCGCTTCACAGGTACGGGAGCTCGCATAGGTCAAACAGAGCAGAGTTGCAGAAAAGCGATTTTTTTTTCCTTCCCCCCAACCTGCCTTTTCCAGCTTTGTTTACTTCATAAATCAGTTTGTAATATATTATAAATAATTTATGTATATGTTTCATATTTAAAGTTTTAATTCATATATACATACATAAACATAAAATGAACCTTGAAAATAAACATAACAGAGAGTATATCCAGCATACACTGTGATAAATTAACATCTCTGAAGCAACCAAAATAAACATTCAAGGCCAGAGAGTCCCAGAGGTCATATGTGTAAATTATTACTTGATATAAACAATCAGTGTATATTCTCTGTACAGTCTCTCAAACACTAAATTCTTTATAAGGTTTTAGATCTATATATCGTATAGTTTACTTTTACTTGGCTTTTATCTTACTGTTTTTGTTTTTAGTTAACTGTTATCTATACCCTGTGTATATAGTGTTAAATTGTATATCTTATAGGTGTATAGTGGTAAAGTTTTTTCTTGGGATGTTATGTTCAAATGTTTTTGTTTGTTCTTGCTATTACTACCATCTAACTTACCGTTTGGGAGCTGCTGTAACCAAAACAATTTCCCTGCGGGGATTAATAAAGTATTTCTGATTCTGATTCTGATAACACCCTTTCAAATGCAATCTCTCGTGGGCTCATGTCCCTTCTAGAAAGACTGGAATCAGTCTCTTATAAGGTCCTAAATCTACATGGTTTACCTAAATGCTCTGTTAGACTAGTTCATTCCCACGCCAGTTTCTTTTATTTCCTCTGCTAAAGTGCTGTACAAATATTGAGATTATATTAGCCAGTGGTGGATTCAGTACTCAGATTCATTGTTTGAGTAAAAGTGGCACACAAATGTAAAAATACTGTACATACAAAATGTTGTATTTGCATGTTATGTCGTTATTTATTTTATATTGTTGAGTTATTACTGATTCAAGATTGCATGAGCATTTTGATTCTGTAGCAAGTTGAGCTCATGTTTGTGAGCTAAACCTATAAAATGGTACAACAGTATAAAGTATAAAGGATATAAAGTGCACTATTTGTCTCAAAATGTAGAGAGTACCATAAAACAAAAAGATAAAGAATAAAGTACAAATACCTCAAAATTGTACTTTAGAGGAGGATTACTTTAGTAAATGTACTTTCTACTAATGTTTTCCTCCATGCTATTCACAAGAAATATAACTGAGACTGCCGATGCTTCTGTTGCTGCAGTTACCTTGGGACAAACTAAAACTCTTTCTGTTTCTTTCTCACAATGATTTAACTTTATTGTTTTTGCATATAGATCAGTGTACTTTATTGGCCTTGGTAATACATCGATTACTGACGAGAAGAGGTCAAAAGAGTAGATGTCATAAAGGTTTTGACAGTTATATGACATTTTGAGGGACCTTTAGACTAATTTATGTGGAGCTCAAACATGCTCAGTAGTTTCTTTGTTCAAGAGAGTTATATTCTTTAGAGTATTCTTTTTGGGTGCATCGGCTATGACTGATTTTCTCTCTATTTATTTATTTATTTATTTATTTTATTCAGTTAATAAATTATAATTACGTCAATATCTCAGTAGTTTTTGGAAAATGTGACAGCAGAGGCAGGAAGCAATTGCACTAGATGAAGAGGCCTAAGTGTGGACGCTGAAGTGCTTTGAGGCAGGATGGTGTCTCTTATGAGCTGCTCTCCATCTTGTATGATTTCATCCCATCCGTGTGTGTCTGTGGGTGTTCAAACACAATGCAATTTGCTGACGACTTTTATGGGCAGGTTGGGCTTGTTACATATTTACAGTAAGTGTAATGATTAATGTTTCCTCTTCCCCACACAGTCTTAAGCAGCGTTCATTCACGAGTCCACCATTACTGAGGGACAGACTTCTGTCACCTCTGTCTGACTTCTCTCCTCTTTTTAAAGCTCAAACACTGACTGTCTGCTTCTACCCTTTATTTGTTCGACTTGCTTTACCTCACATGTTTAATTGGTCTTTTTCTGACTTTTCTCACAGAATTAATGACTGAATTGAGCCTCATTTGCTTGGTGAGTATGAGTTTTTTATATGCTCTGTCTGAAAATGAGTACTCAAAGAATGTTGATGTTTTATGTCATCATACGTCAGTCACTTTACACTTAATTTGTAGACTGTGAGACAACAAAAACCTTTACTAGTTTGCAATCACATCAAGATTATCGTGTAATGTATTTTGTATTGATTAAATATTAACTGTGCTCTCCTTCTACGACCAACTTGAGCAGCTAGTCACCGGACATGCTTTTATTTTTTTTGATTATTAAAAATCAATCAAAGCAATTGAGCATGTCTGATCTGATCCAAAATCACGGTTGTAAAGAGAGACCCAAAATGGCTATTGAGGAAATTCATGAATTGAGTGAAAACTGAATTAAGCTCCTAATGGGAATTATTGGTTGCCAGGCAACAAGCATGTTTTCATTCTGTAAATTCAGTTGTTGGATGGTTGTGTTTGCCAAGAAATTAATTTGCACAGCTGCTAGAGGGGCAACATTTCCAATTTTATATCAGTAGAAAAAAAATAGATTTTGACTCTGACTTTAATCTGACTCCTGTCAAAAGGAGAAAGGTGAAGATATCTACTAGTATTGAGTCAATTCTGCGTAACAAAAGTTTGAAGATTCAAATATAAATTGTTCACAAAATTTCTTATCACAGCACTGACCAGACTATCTGTTCAGACTTGTCATTAAGGTGTTTTTATCACAAACACATTCATTGTAATTTTAATGCTGAGATTTACAGATTTTCTGAACTCACTAACACTTTCACAGTTTAATTATCTGGTAATAAAAATATCTGAGTGGACAAAGTCGAAGGCGACAATAGGGGTGAACCTACCCTTAAATTGTTTTATGGCTGTGTTTTGTACAGAAGGAGAGGGTTAAGGGTCAAAGCTCAGTCATGATATGTTTCTGAAAAACTAAGGAGAGGATACAATGAAATGATACACATTTGTGTTTACAACTCTTGTTCAAAGCCATATCAACACCTGTATGTAAAAGATTAATTATAATACACTAAAGGCTGAAATTTACTGAGCTGGAACCTCTTGAATCCTTTGATTGAATGAATGACCCTGATTTTATTGCTGTCATAAGGGTAACATATTTCTTAAAGCAGTAAAAGCCTGAGGAAGACATGGTGTAAGATATTTCTCTTTATTAGGTGTGGGTGGTATTATCACATGAGGCCTCAGAAAGAAAACAGCAGTAAAATAATGTCATGTGATAAGTGAAGCCAGACCAAAAGAGGGCAGCATAATTTCATATGTGTGAAACTTTTGCCACACTGGTGCCATGTAGTTCAAGTATGTATGTGAAATTATTATCTTTGAACCACTGTTGGGAACGGGGAGTTTAAAGGACTCTGCTTGGAACAATCCACACTCCATATTAAAACTTATATCAAATGCAAGATGGTCATGTTTAATGTGTATGTTACTTTGATTAGGATCAAATGATCCTAATCAAAGAGAGTTTTTACAATCACACCAAATAAAGGTTTTCAAGCACTTGGAGCAACGTCTGTCTATTTGTATTACTGAATGGTAGATGTCAGCAGAAGACTGACCAACTAATATTGTGGTGAAATAAATCCCACCGCCTCGACATTCTCATGGTCTGCACGTGCCGTCAGCTGTGCTGTTTCTCTGGGTCTCACCAGCTGTAACAGCATCTCCATATGGAAAAACTCTGGCTTCCAGTGGAGCTGCTGTTATCTATGGAGGGACACCTCTTGTCATCGAGGAGTTGCTGGGACTCTCTCTATTTTACAGTTCACACATCAGACTCTCAAATGTTACAAAGTTGTGTACAGTAACATCTTGTATTTGTTGTTGTTGTTTGCTGGCTGCTCTTTGCAATAAAATGATACCTTAAAACCTGTTTTTCATTGTTCTTTTCGTGCAGAGAAAGCACAAAGATGACACTGAAGGACACCTCACTTTATCATTATATTGTGTGTATGTCAGAGAGAGAGATAGAGAGAAAGAGAGAGAGAGTGCGTATGGTTCATACATATGTACAAATAGAACCAGAACTACACACAGTATAAATAGAAAGCAACACTTTCAATAAATGGCAAACATTTACTCAAAGGAATACTGACTTGAACGAATAAATAAATCATTTTATTCATTTCATTTAAGTGTCATAACCTTACATACTTACATTACACTTAGAGGCAAGAGAAAACTGAAGTGAGCAAACAAAACACATGTAACTATATCTATAAATTCAAAGCATATAGTACAAATAAAGAAATGAATGAAATACTTTTATTCAAGTGTCATTTAAAGCATTTACACTGAATGACACTACGTACATTACATACACAGGGGGAAGAGAAAGCATATAGCACTATGTCCATTTATCATTTATTAAAACAGATTATATCACAAATCACCCAGTCTGAGAAATATTAACTATTACGGTAAAGTAAAGTAAAAACAAAAGTGAAAATAAAAGTAGTGACTATATGTGTCCAAGTAGATATTATAACATTTGAAATGAAAACCAAAACGTCATATGAAATCGAAAGCAACATGTTTTGGTAAAGGTTCACATTTACAGGAAGTGAGTGCCCATAGCCATAAATAAAGATGCAGTGTATTAGATTAGCTAAATATGAACTTTATACAAGGATAATGACACCATTTCAGTGTGGAAAAGGAAGTATTTGTGGGGGAATGTTTATGTTAAGACTGGAAATATTTATGCTATTATAATAAAAGATTGTTGTGTGTATATTCACAGAATAAAATAGGTTAGAGTAAAATTAAGTTTTGAAGTGAAGTATTTTTTTAAAGGATCTAAACAGATTATTGTGTGTATATTCACAGAATACAATAATTCAGAGTAAAAGTGAAGTTTTTTGAGGATCTAAACAAATATAATATATAAATACAAAAAAAATGCACACAATGCTACTATGAAAATGACAAACAAAGCTGTGAATGAACGTCTCCCTTTTTATTTAAGCGATATAGCAAATAAAGATATTAATATTTTAATATTATTATTATTGTGTATTTAAGAATGGACTGGCTGCGCCCCTGAGGCTTTTATTGTGAAAAACGTGTAAGTTTCCGGTATCCCTTCTTTGGTGGGGTTCGCCAACTGACAGCCGGTTGCTAACAGAGTTAGCTGTCCGCTGAGAGGAGTTGTAGCCGTTTTACAGTCACAGTCGTGTAGTATTAAACGATACCTCGCTTAGTTCCGGCTAAGAGTTTATGGCAGAGTGTTGCTGACTATCTTAGTAAGTTAAACCAACGTCAGCTAAAGAGGGAGTCGTCCCCTGAATGACTGACTCGCAGTGTGTGGCTAGCTAACGAAGAGGAGGGTGGGGACAAAAACTTCCAGCCTCGCCCAGCCGTTGCTTCATTCCAGCAGGCAGCTACACTCGGTGTGAGAGACCCACACCGCCGAAACCAGCTCAATATTCAAGGGGAGGCCGACACGGTCGTGTCAAGTAAGGGTAAAAAAACAAAAAAATCAGTAATCATGTTCAGGAAAAACTTGAAGAAGGACCCCGAGCTCTTTCAAAACGTGTCGGAGGGTCTACGCCGGCTTTACCGGACCAAACTGTTCCCGCTGGAGGACACGTATCGATTCCACGACTTCCACTCCCCTGCGCTCGAAGATGCCGACTTCGACAACAAGCCCATGGTGCTCCTGGTGGGTCAGTACTCCACCGGGAAAACCACCTTTATCCGGCACCTTATGGAGCAGGACTTCCCCGGTATGCGGATTGGCCCCGAGCCCACCACGGACTCTTTCATCGCGGTGATGCACGGTGAACAGGACGGCGTTATACCGGGTAACGCTCTGGTTGTCGACCCCAAGAAGCCCTTCCGCAAACTCAACGCCTTTGGCAACGCGTTCCTCAACAGGTAAAAGTCAGTGGCAGGTCTCCAGAGCACATTAAAGAGCTCAGGATGAGAGAGTTATTAATTTATGTGTGAATGAAACGAATATATATCATGCTTTTTGTTGAAATATTACATCCGTGTGGTAAGAAACGTGTCATAACAACCCATCACCCATGATTTAAATGCCCTCCCTACATGTCCCTACATGTGCCACTCTTTCTTTTCCAAGGTAGAGTCACAGGATGCTGTTGCACAATGCTCCTCGAGCAGTTTCTGAGCCAAGTATGTGTGAGAGTTTTTCCCCTCTTTCATCATGCTGAGAGAATGCGGGTGCTTGAGTGTCAATACCTAGGTGGAAGAGCCGCTTTTGTGTATGGCAAAGCAAAAAGAAGTTGGACAGGTCGGTGCTTTCCAACGCCTTTCACCGTGCAAGAAAGTGCTTTCACTTTGGAGTTACCTGCGAACACGTTGAACCTTGTCCTTTGTCTTCCGGACAGAGTCACGGGTGTGACAGACCATTTTGTCCCTCCTTTTTTTAAAGCTTATACCTGAAAGTGATGTTGCTAGGCAACATACTGACCTTGTCCTGTCCTCAGATGTGAGTTTTGTACCCCCCCAGTCATATAATTGTTGCTTCATCAGTAGAAACCGACAAGCCAACTCCCTCAAATCTTATCACCAAGGGTTAAAGGTTTTGGCGAGACTGACTATCCTGTAGTATTATCTCATCAGCAGGTGGTTCGCTGAGGTTGTAGTTAGTGTGAAGACATTCAGCTCATTGGTGTCTGATCC
The DNA here is from genome assembly GCF_000972845.2 of Larimichthys crocea. Lineage (NCBI taxonomy): Eukaryota > Metazoa > Chordata > Actinopteri > Sciaenidae > Larimichthys > Larimichthys crocea. Next base: position 28,604,232 of record NC_040011.1, read on the forward strand.
ACACGCCTGGTGGAAACTCCCAGAACGTTTCCTAGAGTGTTATGAATCACTCACAGCGACGGTTATTCAGCCTGATTTATAAAGACGTACTCATGGCAAGAGCACCAGTGAGTCAGGACTAGAATATTGATCAAGTTTGGGGGGAAAACACCTGACAAAAGCACAAAAACAAGCAGAAGAGAAAATGAAACTGTGCTAAGAAGGACAGAGGAAAGACTGCCAGTGTTTGTTTCACTGAGATAATGAAATGAGCTTCTCTCAAACAAAGTCTGCGAGTGCAAGGTCAGGCAGCATGAGCAAGGCGCTTCGAGTCAGAGCCGACGTGACAGCTAAAACATCTTAATCCGCTGCACTGTGTGTGTGAGTTTGTGACAACATTAGATGACTAACATCTAATTGTTAGCGGTGTCACTTCCTGTAGAGGATGTGGGTATATCCCTCCTGTCCACAGTGGTCACTGTGGTTTGACTCTGCTCAGGTACAGACAGACAAATGACTCGTGTCTTGTTCTTGATGTGTTCACTTCAGATTATCAAGTGGTTTGCTTTGCCAGATTCTGTATTAGTACAAACACACTCTTCCTGAGTTAGGCGTATTTCTCATTATCCACTGAGGTCCTCCTAATCATCACAGGGTGTTTGCCGTATCTTGAATGAGCGCCGGCGTCTGCCAAACTGCATCAGTCAAACTGTGAAAAGTGAAGTCATGCAGTTCAGATAACATTGTAAGAGGGTGGGGGGGTGTTGGACTTCACAGGCCACAATTCACCCCTCTGGAGTTTATTACTGACTTGAGGGGAAACCAGATAAGACTGTGTATAAACAAATCCTATTGTCCGTTGTAGGAAAATTTGTCAACCTTTTGGACACTTGGAATATCATGGAACGCGTGGTTCGCTTTGAGTCTGCGTCTTTGTCTTAGAAGATTTAGAGAGAGGCTCACGACGTGATCGTATATTTCAGAATATATGTGCATAACAATAGCAGGTGCGCGACCTGTTTGAAGAGCTCTGTGTTAATACACAATTAATCAGTTGTGATGGCACACAGCCCAGAGCGGGCCTACAGTTGATAAAACTTCTGTCAAGAAGCAGATCCAGACAAACATTTGGAGCTGGGCTGTTTTTGACTCAGCCTGGGCCAGTTTTCCATTTTCCTCTCAGGAGGCTAAAAATATTTGGATCGGCCTTCAGCTGTTAGTTGGTTGAATTTTTTTTGCTCATAAAAGCAGATGGCAGATATCGAGGATCATGTTGTTAATTGACTGATTTATAGGTGGAGGAGAAAATGCTGCACACCGCGCCATGTTCAGCGCGATGGCAGATCCACCATGTAGCTCTTTAACCACCGTCATTCAGCCAGCAGATTAGCCTTTAACTACCAGCCTCAGATGGGACTGACTTCAGTATAATCAGTTATTTGTGAAGAGAGTAAACACAAATCAGTCATGTGATCCACACACCTACAGTTTGCTCTTGGATTTGGCAAACCCAAACAGTGCCAACTTGCCAATTTTCACAGTTTTTCTATTATTTTGTTACAGCCTGCTCTCAGATTGCCTCCCATGGCGTGTGAACTGATACTAAATCATACATGTTGACATAAAAGTAACTTCTCCTTCCACATCCAGATAAACCTGCATATTTTTTAACTCTAGTTCCCCTCTAGTTAAAATGCCACTGCAGTCAGAGGGCCTCAGTGTGTGTATACTCTCTGTAAGCCATTAGTCAGTAAAACCATTACTCAGCAAAGTTTAAGTTCCGCACAGGCCTACACCGTCCTCCTCCGTCCTGTCCTGCTCGTGGCCTGTTATTCCAGGACACTGACTCTGCACTTTACCGAGATAGGGGTTTACACATGTACACTCACAGAGCATATATCCAACACACCTGAGGATGTGTAGTGTGTAGATGTAGAAATATAACATATTGATTATTTTATTCACACACACACACACCAGGGAAAGTTTTAGAGGAAGCAAACATGGAAAAGTGACACAGTTGTGACCTCCCTATCCACATCCCCAGTGCTAGCGACAGCCGCCCTGTTTCCTCTTCTCCGCAGGAAGTTGAGGTTACGATGCGAGGGAAGGTCATAGGTCAGGAGGTGGGATAAGAGAGGAAGACCTTCTGTAATGAGCTGGAGCCAGACTTCCAATCGTAGAAGGACCCAGGCCTCTGTGCCAGAGAGGATGGGTTTCTCACTTTCGTGAGACATGGTCAGACAGCTAAGCATCTCGGAGAGTTCAAGGCTCTCGGGGGCCCCCCGTGCCTGGTAGGGTCCTCTGTTTCCAAGAATTCCAGCTCGACTTCATTGGAGTATTTTTTCCTACAAGCTCTGTGTGGAAAAATGTCGGGATAGATAGTTAAATAAGAAACCTGTGCCAAAATTCCAACAGGATATCATACGCCATCATCTATGAGGGGGAGTGGAAAAATCTGCATGTTTGTTATCTTTGGCAGTCGCTGGTATTGTAATGTAATGCCTTGCATAGGATCTCCCTTCTCTCAGATTTCTTTGACTTGTTCATTGTCCTTTGGATTTTTCCTTTTTCCTCCCTGCGTGAGGTATGGGATCTCTGTTAGGGTTTGTGGTGTGTGTGTGTGTGCGTCTACCCTCAGTGTGGTTACAGCAGGAATGTAAAAGCACGGTTCTCCCGGTCTTATGACCCAGTCCCTCTGAGCTCATGTTGGGAGTATCGGTTCAGACTGAGTGAAAGGGCAGCAGAGCGAGAAGTAGTACTATGAGCTGTAGGGTTTCTTAACAATCCCCTTCTTTGTCCTGAGTGGGACGCTGTGGGTTTATGCAAAACCACTCATCCTCTCACGCTTTATAGTGTGTATATCTGTCTGTGTTTGTGTGAGTGTGTGAGTGTGTGTGTGTGTGTGTGTGTCTTGGCTCGAATTCTGTTAGAGAGCGACATTCCACTTTTAAAGTTTAAAACCCCAGTGTCCCAGCTTAAAGGAGACCATTGTGTAGTGACTGTAACGACTCAGACCTACGAGTCATAGCTTATAATGCATTGTTCTAAAGTTTCCCTAAGACTCTCAGATCAATGACGACCTACAAACCCTCCCCAGACACACTGTTTGGAAAATCTGACCGAATCATCATGTAGTCTCACTGTTTTTGTGGAAAGAAACAAATGTGTCCAAACTATGTCCAAGTGTCAATCGATTGAAGGTTGTTTTTTTAAGCAAAAATGCCAAATAATCATCGGTTCCAGCTGAATATATGAATTATTTTATTCTCGGTCAGACAAAACAAGCTATTTGAAGATCACCTTGGCCTCTGGGAAATTGTAATAGGCCAATTTATAATGAATGAATGAATTATGAAAATAATTGTTAGTTGCAGCCCTAGTATCAACATGTGGTTAAATCTAACACCAGTTACCAAATGTGCCACATGGAAACACTCATTATCCACTGATTATGTAAATGTGGACATTTTTTGCGAGGACTTCTGGGATACTGGCAGCACCCCGAAGCCACACTTTCCATCCACTGCTACTTTGTGTTTTAGCTGTGTATCTTTCCCAGGAAGCGTCTTCTCATGTTCGAGCCTGAGAACATGGAGGTTGTTATTGAAAGCCTTCAGAATAATATCGGTCTAATGCCACGCTTATGTATAAACATTCTCACCTGACTGGTTTTCTGCATCTCTCACACCCTGCCCTTCTGTCCCCATATTTTCTGTCCTCTCTCTTTTTACTGTCCTTTCCTTCCCTCTGTGTCCTCTACACTCTCACCTCTCTCATATACAGGTTCATGTGTGCCCAGATGCCTAACCCTGTCCTGGAGAGCATCAGTATCATCGATACTCCTGGAATCCTGTCTGGGGAGAAACAGAGGATAAGCAGAGGTCTGCCTGACGTAAACACTCACACTTTTACCCACCCACTCGCTCACTGACTTGCCCACCAGCACTACTACAGTTTAACAGAGCCACACCCTCTCTGTTCAAACTTCCAGAAAACTTAGAGAACCATGCACTCATGCAAGACATACACACAGGAAGTCACAATGTTATATTTGAAAAGGCTTTAACAACCTACAAGCCTTTTTCTTGTATTTCTGTTTGGTGTGAGCTCTACAAAGTCAACGCCCGCAGCCATGCTCTTAGTATTGTCAAACCCATATTTAACGTTTAACAGCCTCAGGTCAGAGCCTAACTAAACAGGTCATGTAAATGAGGTGGAGGCAGTCACAGCTCAACACTGGCAAGAAGGCGGCGCAACGCACTTTGAAGTTCATTTCCTGTCTCTGTACCTGTGGTTTTCTACCCAGCGCCATCCTCTTTTACATCCTTCCCTCTTTTTATGTTTTTCTTTCTGTTTATATTAAAAGACTGATTTAACAGTAATAATCAAAAACTTTTCCTCTACATAGCTTCTCTGTATTTGCACTCTCATTCATCACTTTATATCTGAGTCATTTCCCAGTGCTCTGTGGAAATAAATCATTTCATATTTTTACCCGTTTCTCCACGTGCTCCAACAATTGTGCGACCTACAGGGTCATTTCAGAATCGCCACATACACAGTTTTACTTTTGATGATCTGACAGAACGCAGGCAGAAGATAACGGTGCAGCTGAACACAGCTTCTGCTTTTTTTACCTGACTTGAGCCCCTTTAAGAGGAAGCGCGTGTACAAGCAGTAGAGTTTTTTGTGTACTCTAGGGAAAGGATGTGGAGTAAAATGGCAAACATAGCAGAGAGTTTCCCAAGGCTTCCCCCCTCCCAACACCACCGCCGACAGCTGCATTGCGCAGAGAGCTGATACACAGTCAGTTAATCTGCTCCTTATTATGGAGTCCGAGTTGTCACGAGACACAGGGAAAAAAAGAAAAATCAAGAAGTAGAAATTAAACTTTGGTTATTTAATTGGCTATCATACAACTTTTGATAGGTCCAGTATATGATTTAAAATGCTTTTTTCAGGATATGGCCTAAAATGTATGGATGGTGTTTTCAGACATTTTACAGATAGTGAAAGCAGCGAAATATGAAGCAGTAGGACAGACGGAAACAGTACAGATGGTTGACATAGATACTGAAAATAGCAAAAAAGCGACTGTAAACATACGAACATAAATTAGTGGCATCTGATGATAAACCAGGAAGGAAGAGCACGTGAAATCTGACTCATACCACAGACAGTTTTGTTTCTGTACATACATACTTACTCTCAAAGACACACACACACACTTTCTCAAGTCCACGCACACTCTCTCACACACTCTTTCTCTCTCTCACGCTCACACACACATACGCGCTATCGTTGTAACTGTTTCTGTATAAACACAAATGCAGTACTGTACTACCTAGACATACTGTACTGAGTGTGTCACGTATAAACAGGACTGATTGGATTGTGCACCTGAAGTGTGACAGGTGTGTGTGTGTGTGTCAGTGGTCCGTATAGGTCACATCTACGAGTCTAAAAGAGCATTGCAGTCAGAAACAATGAGACGGTGTTGTTCATTCATGGGCGCCGAGCTCTTTCATTGCATAATACTTTGATTGTGGATTCATTTTTGATGAAGTCAGCAAGTATGGCTTGGTGCCTCTTCCTTTGTGAACCATGAAGTGATGAAAACTATAATGAAACTGTGATTTTGCAGAACTGGTTGTCGTCTTTCTCATGATTACTGCTGATGACTTGACAGGAATACTTATACATGTTTAATTTAGCTCATTTTATCTGTCAGAGAAAAATATTTCTGTACTTGATTTAGTCCAAACTTTTAGCACTTGTGGGCGTAACAAACCCATGTAATTGCATTACATTTTTCAAGCGAGGTGGTTCGTTTTCTTTAGACTGAGTCAGGCTAGCTGTTTCCCCTTATCTCAAGTCTTTATGCTAAGCTAAGCTAACTGGCTCCTGCCTGTAGAGAGTGGCATTGTTTTCATCTAACTCTCCACAAGAAAGCAAATAAGAGTGTTTCCCAGAATAGTTAACTATTCCTTAAATTACCCATGCAGTGTTTTTTCTGATATGACGATGAAGGTCTGGTCGTCCCTCTTTGTCAATGATTGACAGTTGATTTTGAGGCCTGTCCAAATCTGTCATGAGTCAGTGGCTGTTATGACTAAATATCTCTGCATACGGTAGAGTCATAGCAGTTGTAGATGCTATGCGCTATAAGTGAGTCAAAGCTTGGGCAGCTGTCTGCCTGATCCCCTGACGTGTGCGTTAAAAACAGACTTAAGAGAGAGTGAGCAAATGTCCTTGGCTGGCTCCCACAGGGATCTTGGAAATACCCCCCTATGCACAAACTGGTGGATGAAGGTGTTTTTAATCTTCCATCCTCTGTCTCCGTCTCTTATTGCATTCATATTTTACTTTCACTTTTAATCCTCCCCACATTTCTCTCCCTCTCCATTTCTCTTTCTTTTCTTACTCTTGCCTCCAATACCCTCGTCATCTCTCTATATCATCGCCCCGCTTCGTCTACCGTCTGTATCTCGCCGTCTGTCTTTTGTACACATGTGCTCAGACGCAGACAAAAGCCGACCATGTTGGAATGCATGTGCAGCAGATCTGGTGCTGATTGTGCGACAGCCGAGATGAGCTTTTACAGCAACTGCATTCTTCTCTGATCAGATGACACACAGACGCTAATCAGAACCATAATTCTCCGTCTTTCCTCAGTTCCTCCCCTGCTCCCCGAGGCAAAGGAGATCATGAAAAAAAGGCCTTTTCATGTAATCTGAGTTTGTCTCCTTGCTTCTAAAATAACCAAAGGAAATGAGAAGTACAGTGAGTTTCTGTACTTCAGCAGGGACAGAAATGTATTTGTAGCACAGGCCAGCTCCGACTCGACACTTTCTGGTGCTATCGTCCTCACTGACACCGAAAGCATTTTATCTTAACCCTTTTATTTACTGTCTAAGCCTGTATTTATAAGGCACACTGTGAAGAGTCCCTGATAGAGGTCATTTCCAAAAGGACTTCAAACTGTCTTTACCTTCAAATGCCTCTCCTGCTGTGTCAGTAAAGCTAGTTAATGGGTAACCAGGAGAGAAAGCTGTTATCTAAACATGATTGGATCGACATGACTTGGAATATGAACTGACAACCCACAATTAAACCTGACTCAACTCACCATTTATTGACTGATTGGAGCCATTAAGCTCTTTGTCAGGGTTAACTCTTGTATTTCTCCACTCCAGTGTGCTCGGTGTAAAGTTTGTAAGCTCGGTGCAAAATGTGAACTATGCTACCATACAGACAGATTACAATCCATTCAAAGTTAGAATAGTAGGCTACCTCAGTGCACTCCAGATATGAATATATATACCTTACTGGATTTATGTTTCACTGGTGATTCTCGTCTGATCATAGTAGATGTGCGAACACTGAGGCTCTTCACTATCATGTGTGACATTGACTGTAACAGCTTTAATAAACTTAAACCGCTCAAAGGACTTTTATACAATACACATAGAGATCCTATAACAAGACTCATCACAACTGCAGAACTGCTGCAGCATTGGCCCAAAATATCAGTGTGAACATTTAAAGGCAGAAATGTCACCACAAGAAACTTGTTACAGATATGTAAGTATTGATGTATTTGTCTGTGGATAAGTGACAAGGAATTGCAGCATAGTCTGTTAGCCAATTAAATCATTATCTCTGTTTTTAAACTTCCAAATATCGTTGTCACTATGGGCTTCAAAAGTGTACTGGTATTCGAAACAGTTAAAGATTATTAGACGCCAAAGAAGCCGCTCTTTAATCAGCCGGACTCTCCTTTTCTGTCTCCAGGTTATGATTTCGCTGCGGTGCTGGAGTGGTTCGCAGAGCGCGTGGACCGCATCATCCTCCTGTTCGACGCCCACAAGTTGGACATCTCCGACGAGTTCTCCGAGGTGATCCGAGCTCTGAAGAACCACGAGGACAAAATGCGCGTGGTGCTGAACAAAGCGGATCAGATCAGCACTCAGCAGCTGATGAGAGTGTACGGCGCACTGATGTGGTCTTTGGGAAAAATCATCAACACGCCCGAGGTAAAATTTGTTCTTCATTTGTGCTTCTGTGAAACGTATTTAAATTAATACATCTCAATCAGATTCAGTTTCCAGTTTATTGTGACAAAGACACAAGCAATAACTTGAATGGATGAAATGAAAGTTTTCACACCTGATACTGTGTGACCCAACGTGTCTTGTGATTTTTCCTTGACTGATTAGTTAATGTTTGATCTGCAGCCATATTCATAAAGTGATCCCAGAGGAACCTTTGGATCATGTAGAGAATCATTCATTGACTGAAGCCGCCCTGCAGGACGTAAAGCGCAGAGCACAGAGATTTAAATGATTTTATGTTGTCAACCTCAGTCCTGTGTTGCTTTGTCACGCATCCTGTGTGTCTATATGAGTTTACAAATGTATTTTTGTGTCTGCTTATAAAGTCTAGGCAGTTTGCAGTGTCATGTGTGTGGCCTGTGAAAGAATTTCATCTTGTGTGTGTGTGTGGGCAGTAAAGTGTAACCTGATGACCAGAGGATATAAACTTGTGTAACCTTTACTACAGGTGGTGCGCGTATACATCGGGTCATTCTGGGCCCAGCCCCTGTTGGTCCCCGACAACAGGAAGTTGTTTGAGGCAGAGGAGCAGGATCTGTTCTTGGACATACAGTCGTTGCCGCGTAACGCAGCACTACGCAAACTCAATGACCTCATCAAACGAGCACGTCTCGCCAAGGTCAGTATCAACAAGACCAGCAGCCGTACTGTCTGTGCTCCGTGAGGCACAACGATGCTTTGAGCTAAAGGCTAACGTTAGTGCACCGGGGACACTTCATGGTAATACATCCAGGACGTGAGATTTTCCCATCAGAAGCAAAGTGGTGGAACAACCAACAGACAGAGATTACCATCCACAAAGCCACGCTGTGTCTAAAAATACACCATACACTCAGAATTTCACTTTTACTTCCTTATTCTCTCACCACTATCGCCTGACCTCCAGCAGCAGGACTACACCAGAACTTTACTGTTTTATGCAACTTTGTTAGTGTTTAATTTCCAACTAACCAAAGGCAGAAGTGAGTGCAACACACGTAAAGATTTTAGCAATTTGATGAACCACTAATATCGTAACACTTACAGGAAGTGAGGAGGGGTTCTTTGTTATTTCTGCTAGCAGGCTTTAGGAATATTTCATAAGTTTCCAACTTGAAATGTCCCCTCCAAACATACTGTAAGACGTATGCTTTGTGTCTGTGTCTGCCTCTGTGAGAAACCAGATTCCACTTCCATTTTCAGAGTATGTGCACTGGAGTTTCCAGATCACACTTGTGTCATGCCGGGGTCAGACTACACAATACTTTTGTTTTGTTGTGTCAGAGTCATAAATCCTTGCCTGTCATATTAATAAACGTTGCTCCCCAACCAATCCTCTTTCATGATGAGCATGATGTCACTGGGAACAGTGTGTATGATACTGGCTCTCATGATCGGCCTAACTCTGCACGTATATAATTCTGTCATGCCAATAAGCAAAGTGTGGAGAAGGACTGTAATTCATCCTTGGCAGCCTCAGAAATCCTCATTTTGTCACGTTAACACTTTGTAGGAATCAAAGACGGGACTCTCCCTGTGTACAATGTTACAAAATAAACTCCAGCCTAATCACAAAAGTGCATTTTAATAATGACTGAAAGGATGTTTGACCTATTTATTTTATGGTCTCCAGGTGCAAGCCTACATCATCAGCTCTCTGAAAAAGGACATGCCGAGCGTGTTTGGAAAGGACTCCAAGAAGAAGGAGCTGATAGCCAACCTGGGGGAGATCTACCACAGGATCGAGAAGGAGCACCAGATCTCACCTGGAGACTTCCCCAACCTTGCCAAGATGCAGGTGAGATAACACAAAGACGAGATGTTAGATATGTTACTTCATCAAATATCTAGCTCACATATCTGACTCACTGTATATAAAACGGAGGTTCATTGTAGAGTGACCTCGCAACCTTTACTCTCTTCACATCTTTGCCCTTCTTTCCTGCCCTTGCCCTTCAGGATGGGCCAGGACGGGGATGAGATTTATTTTTCCTGGTTTGTCAGGAAATCCTGTTTCTTGTATGCTGCTCCTGTTGGTAGCCATTGAAGACTGATCTATTTCTATCACCAATTCCTGTTTTCTCTCAACCCCCCAACCCTTCAGGAGCTGCTGAATGGCCAGGACTTCTCTAAGTTTGTGGCGCTGAAGCCCAAGCTGCTGGAGGCGGTGGAGGACATGCTCGCCAACGACATTGCTCGTCTCATGGCCATGGTGCGCCAGGAAGAGGCCGCTATGCCCAGCCAGACCGTCAAGGGTGGAGCCTTTGAGGGAACCATGAGCGGTCCCTTTGGTCACGGCTATGGAGAGGGTGCCAGCGAAGGCATCGACGAGCTGGAGTGGGTGGTGGGTCGCGACAAGCCTACATATGATGAGATCTTTTACACCCTCTCTCCTATCAATGGCAAAGTGTCCGGCGCCGCAGCCAAAAAGGAGATGCTGAAGTCCAAGCTGCCCAACACCGTCCTGGGAAAGATCTGGAAGTTAGCAGACGTGGATAAGGACGGCCTCCTCGACGACGAGGAGTTCGCCCTGGCCAACCACCTGATCAAGGTGAAGCTAGAGGGCCATGAGCTGCCACCCACGCTGCCTGAGCACCTGGTGCCCCCGTCTAAACGCGGGACAATCCAGGAGGAGTAGAGGAGGATGAGGAGGGAGCAGCCTGTAGAGCCCGACGCTTTGCATCATGTTTAGGACTCTCCAGTCCAACCACAAGCATAAACAGCATCATCTTCCATCACGCTGTGGGTCTCCAGGCTTCCTGACACACCATGAGGAGGTATCGCTGTGATCTTTTTCCCAGAGAGAGACTGGAGGGTTTTGGGAGGGAGGGAGGGAGGGAGGAGAGGTCCATCTTTGTTCATAGGGGGTTATTAGTTAGATATCTATTAGAAACAGGGAGGGCAGGTTGATTTACAAACTGATGAAAGGACATTACTGGATTATAAACTGATGAGTGGTTGGAGGTAGCATGATGGGACAGAACGTGGATTTGTGCATCCTGTGTAAAAGACGTCTATTAAGTATACAGTCCATAATATTATATGTTGATCCAAAGAAATAGTTTTTTTTCCCCCATTTGGAGAGTGAAAGAGGAAATAAATCGAAACAGCTGTTAGAATTGTTTTATCTATATTTTTGTATTTCCTGATGGTTGACTTTTACTCTTTCCAAATGCTTCCCTTTTTATTATTTTGCCAGATAAATAAAAAAGGAATACTGTACCATCTGACTCGTGGTTATGTGGATTTTTATTTAATTTTTCTGTGATTTGAACTAATCGAATGTCTGACTTACAGAAGAAAGAGCCACTAAAAAAACGTATTGAAATATATTATATTTGCTCAATAAATCTGAAAAACGAATCAAGAGTTGTCTGCTTTTAATTTGTGATCGTTTGTCTTGTCAAGGACTGTGTTACTTAGAGGTCATCCAGAGACTGACTTGAAATGCCTTGAAATGTTTCAGTGCAGTCTGCTGCCCTCTGTAGGACATAAAGTCCTCAGCAGCACAGCTACAGGACATATAAGGCCATCTGTCCATGACACAACTGCATATTTCACTGAGGGCAAATTGACAGACATTTTCTGGAGCATTTTTTTTAAACACATGGAGACAGTTTACAAAGCTAGATATTTAGTCCAGGCTCACAGACATCAGCATAAATCATAAACAGAAAGACTGGAAGCTTTATATTTATTAAAATCATATTGAAGAGACAAAGCTGCTGCTGATAACTGCACTGCTCCTACTAAATCTGTAACCTGCACTAGTCTGAATCTGCTCTGAGGTCTGTTTGCATAATTCAAATAAGATGTGGGTATAAGAAACTGAAATGTAAATCGGATGATAGATTTGAAGCAATTATATGTTTTTCTTCTCCCATGTGAACTTTGTTACTAAAGACAATAGCAACCAGATGATTGATAACAATCCAAGAGTTAAGCAAACGTCCACATACCATAGCTTCACTCCCTGTTTACATTTTTATTTTTCCACATTGTGTACCCTATCAGCCTCAACCTGGAAAATCAGGTTTCTGTTTTTCTTGAAGACAGAGAGCACCAGTCTTTCTCCACAATAACACAACGCTGTGCTTCATTTTCACCTTACACTCAGAGTCATGCATCCCTCCCTCGTCAGCACACTCAGGCTCTGCAAAGACTCATTGAAATTCTACACACTGACTCACTACATTATCAGTCATCAGATACACATGACGTTCACCAGCTGTTTTCTGACCACACTGGCAGCAGATTTCAGCTTTGATGAAGTCCAGAGGCGCTCTCTTGTGTCTTGATACGTTATTACAGGTATTGCGTTTGTATCAGAGCCAGTTCCAACAGTAAGCGTGGTTCACTGGTCTTTGCTGCAGCTACAGTACAGGACTAAAGCTCATTGTGGACATTGTGGCAGTGGGTCCCAAACTTTTTCAGTTGTGACCTCTTCAAAATAAAAGTCTATTTGTGATCCCTTGTTGCAGGTTAAGTTCTCAGTATGGAGATTTAAACAGATCAAACAAAGAGTGATTTTCATTTCATTTGAAGAATTTTTGAGCCATTGAAAGGTGAAATTATCTTGCATTTTATAAAAAAATAGAAACGAGAAAAAAGTCAGAAAAATCTACATTATTTTGTATCAATCTGGCAATCCCTTCATTTTTCATAAGAGCACATAAAGCATACTGTAGGTTACAAATCATATAAGACAAGACTTCTATGAAGAGAGTAGTAAAGTATGATCAGAGGGTAGAATTGCTGAACATACAGCAATAAATATATCCATCCATCTTCTGTAACCGCTTAACCTTTATCAGGGTCACAGTGGGGCTGGAGCCTATTCCAGCTGGCATTGATCGAGAGGCGAGGTACATCCCGGACAAGTCGCCAGTTCATCACAGGGCACATAGAGACAACCATTCATGCTCACATCTACAGGCAATTTAGACTCACCAATCAACCTGTTAAGTACATGTCTTTGGACTGTGTGAGGAAAATGCAGCACCCAGGGAGAACCCACGCAGAGACAGGGAGAATATGCAAACTCCACACCTTCATGTTGTGAGGTGACAGTGCTAACCACTGCACAATAAATGTATATAAATGTACCATTGAAAGTCGATATGGTAGAGTTGATATACGTGCCACAAGGGCTTATATATAACTATATAAATATAAAATTAAATACATATTTTATTAGAAATATTAAAAATCAATATTGAAAATAGATAAATAAAAGAAACAAGATGTCAGACTCTAAAAATATATGTTTTTAAAAAAAGTCCAAATATTCAAATAAAATAGTAGAAACACAGACAGCAAAAGACGCATTTAACATTTACATTTAACATTTCTTTTGGCTGTGGTCAAATTGTAATGTATCAAGTGTTACTACTTACTTATGTAGTTGAATGTTGCTTTGTAGCATTACAGAATTGCTGTGATGAAATGTTTATTTATGTCTTGAATAAAAACAAACAGGAAAACTGATGAAATGAAGTACAATCAGATATATATCCACAGCATAATTCAAGAGATTTTGGGGCAGAAGCACTTTGTGTTCAGAGGTCTACAAACTGAAGCTCATCTGTGTTCAAAACAGATAATTTACAGCTTGCAGTAGCTTCAGGGTTCGTCTTGTTCTGGTATGATAATATAATGACAGAGAGCCGCTGGAATGCACACAGCAGTGTGAAGTGAGAGGACGTATGACTGTACGTTCCAGTGTTTCTGCACACTGTGTGTTTACATAGCTGCCTCTCTCCCCCCACTGTATATCTCTACTATACACTGTTTCCTTTTTCCTGTCTTCCTCTGTCAGGGAGTCGTCTCTTTATCCCCTCTTCCCTTCTTTTCTTCCACTGTTTACAGAGAGCAGCTTTCCCCTGTTTTTACTGCTCCTGTTTCTTTGTTTTTTCATCTCGTTTCCAGCCACTCCCCTGACTCTTTCCCTAACCCTCTGCCTCTGTATTTTGGGTCACATTTGTCCCTCGTACTGTATGTCTTAAAATAACTCCTCGCTCCAGCCCTCTGACACACTGACCCCTGCAGATAGTTGACTGGGTCAGGCTTATATAACACAGTCATGTGGAGGGAGTGCTACTTCTCAGACGCAGGTGAGAAATGAGGCACCTGTGTGAGCACGCAGAAATCTCTGGATGTCAACTGTTTTAACTGTAAATATAGTATATCTTTAACCAATGCAGAAAGAACCAAAAGGTTATGAAACAATGTCTATTTCTGGTGATCTGTGGTTCACTGACCTCAAAACATCTGGAGTTCAAACTGTAAAACACAGCTGTTACCTGAAGTTAACACGTAATTTCCAGCAGCAAGTTAGTTGGAATAAAACCAACAGTTCATAGCGCATCATAGTATTACCCGTGTAACCAACATATGTTTTATGAACCCCAAATATCACACAAAGTCAATAAATTAAAAGGACGAGAATTTATTTTTCTTTGCTGTATGATCACAGAACAAATCAGAGCAGTATTAAATTGACGTCTGTGTTTCCAGTGAGTGCCTCAGGAGTCACAATTTCACATTTTTTAAAAAGGGTAGAGAAGGAGGAAGAGGCAATCAATCAAAGAAAGGAGAGGAGGAAGGGGACATAAGTGCTTAGAAGGAGTCTGATTACCAGCAAGACTTTGACCCCGTTTGTGCAGCATAGACAAAGTGGTGGTGGTGGTCATGGTGGTTTTACACTCAACTGGTGTTACAGCAATGTGAAAACAGGTTTGTTTGAGTTGCAGCTCAGCATTTCTGAAGTAACTGAAGGGTAAATTTTTTACCTTTTTTGACCTACAACAGGCAAATATCATAATTCTGACATTTTCTTTATGATTTTTGGAGCAGAGAATGATCGCAATACTCTGCTACAGTCAGTAACATCTTCTTGGTTGTTTCCTTTTTAAGGGTGTCTGCTGTGTTTGAAAAGTCCAGAAAGGCTCATGAGGTAGGTTGATATGCAGTTTGGGTCTAAAAAAAAACTGGACAAAAACAGTGTCAGCTTGGCTCAGTTTGTCCCTTTTTCCCCCCGGTCTGGTTGTGTGGTGTTACCACCATTGGTTCAATGTTCAGTTCATTTTATTTGCTTTCATGCTCAGCAAGGAGGCCTGGCTGCCGGTTGAGGTGCTCCAAACATCTCCTGTGAGGCGTAGGTGATGTAGAGGAAGCCGTCAGTGTCGCTGTAGCGGGTGTAAACCTCCCCCATGCTGGAGGACATGCAGGACATACTCTTCTCTGCCACCAGGAGGAACAGAGCCTGGGTGGCGTCTAAGGCAATCTTATTCCTAAGGGAAAGAAAGGCGAATGAAGAGAAGTTTAAGGAGAATATGGCAAATATGACAACTTGGGTAAGATTGTGGGGTTGCAATTCAACTCAAAAACAAGCAAATAATTTACCTGAGCAGGCACAGGAACTGACCCAACGTGAGCTCAAAGGGAACCAGGAACTTAGTTTTGTCCAACAATGGGAGAGTCTTTTCACGGACGTAACGTTCTACAATCACCTGAACATAAAAACACACCTTCCATCAGCTGCAAGAACCATCACATGTGATATAAAGTGTAAAACTGGTGATTAAATGTATTATATTTGTAAAATGCTAGAATGGGAAAACAACTCACAGGTAGTTTGTTGGGGAATTTAGACCGAATGCTGCACACTTCATCTTTTCTTGTTTCTAAAAAAAAGAGTAGTTATACACTTCTTAAAATCAGCATCGACCGATTGTGAGTTCAATTTGTTGCAGCAATTAAAGAATCAACTAAAAATGTTACTTACCAAGGCATTTCCTCTGCTTGAAGGGCATCATCTCCATGGATTTCTCAAAAGGAGCCATGTTTGTTTGTTGCTTGGGGTGGTTTGCGGAGACCAGCGGTGATGGAGGTGTTAGTTGTGGTGGTGGTCTTGCCCAGGCTGACAGTGAAGTCCCCTCGGGTGGAAGTTAGCAAACCCCAAAGAGCTGCTCTAACTGCTGCTGTTTTATAGGAGACAGAGTCGGGAGGAGTCCAAAACATGTGACACCAACAAACAAAGACACACTCCTCGTCCTGATTCACACATACTGGTTATCTCAGAGAGCATTCTCGCATCTACTTGTGATGTTGGTGCCGCTGTCACGTACACTTGCACATAGAGGGGTGTAAATATGAAGACGGGAGTGCAATGAGGGCAACACAACACGACATGTTCAGACAAACTGAGACAAAAACCTGGTGCCACCTTTATCATGAACACATTTTGTTCCCTCCTGACCTTTGACCTCACTGTCAGATCGCCATGTTGGACACATTACAGCTATAGTCCATCATGTCCCACATGTTAGGCTCTTATTTCAGCAATGACTGATGATGATCATGATCAATAGGAACAGTGACATGGAGGTTTCAATACTCCATCCATTATCTGTAACCGCTTATCCTCATCAGGGTCACGGTGGGGCTGGAGCACAAATAGTTGAACATGTTATGCCGCATAAAAAAGTATAAAAGTATATCACTAAAATAAGCACCAACATTCTTATAATGGCATAATGTAATATTTGACCTTTTACCCATATATATCAAACACACTGAAAGAAGAAGAAAAGAATATCTAATATAGTCTGAAAAGTGCTTCCTAAACCAGGGAATGATGTTAAAGGAGAGATTTTTGTTATCTGTATTACTATTATTATTATTATATTAAGACATGGTCCAAAATATATATATTACTGATGATAATTATTGATGCATAAACACATATATCGCTTTATATATGAAATTTATAAAGCGATATATGTGTTTATGCATCAATAATTATAATCAGTAATATACATTATTTTGAAATGGGTCATTCTGCATAATGAGTATATTTGATTTTGGTACAAATTATGAATGTAACACTTTTGTGCTTTTATGTAAAACTTTGAACACAGGACTTGTATTGGAAACTTAAGTAAAAGATCTTCCACCTTTGGAAGTGAGCAAAGTCTACCTGCTGATTATGATCATGTGATATGGTCAAACGCTTCAGAGCTGCTACTAAATGAACCTTGAGTTGAGATCTTGAGTCGTGGATCCACAGTGTTGTTTCTTATGAAGGTACCGTGTTATAGTATATGCACTCAGCTGCTTGTTTATTAGATACATTATAGAGAATGCACTTGTAGTTTAACTCAGATATGAAAAAGGAGGTCCTACAGTCAGGCTGTAGTTTAAGAGAAACATAATCACACTGTAACACTCTGTGGTGGGTGAAGATCACCATCTGCTGGTTGAAAGGCGGCACTATGCCACCGCACCTGTGCAACTTACAGACATACAAAATACAGATTAATAATCAACTGATCAACACCAGTTATGTTAGATATTTCTTTATAGAGTCAAGCTCATAAACAATAATAAGCATACAAGTTATATACTGTACTTAAGTAACGCTTAACTAATGCATGACCCATTATGTTTTGATGCATTCATCCATGAATTCCTAGCTCGCCACTAACAAACGATGACTGTGACTTTATGCGATCAGTTTACACTTAATAGATCATTCATTAAGTTAATTCACAGGTACGTCATACATTAATTAATATGTGGTCAAATTAGCTTGGCTCCAGTTACATAACACTTTATTTCAGCCTCTCTGAAAGCACGAGCTGTTCGTAGAAGTATGAAGCATTTAATCAAACTGTCAGATGAACATTTACATAGTGAACATGAATATAGTTACATAAATAAACTTTATATGATTTGTACACTGAAACTGAAGACAACATTTTGATATTCACACATGGTATGACTTGTATGAAGTGGGTTTAATAAATAAATGCAAACTCCATCTTGTTTGTATCCACCAAAACAACACAAACCTCTAAAGTAGTCAACAGATTACGGCCCTAATAATAATTATAATAATGATAATGATGAGATCTTCTATTTGTTCTTCTTTTTATACAACTAAGGGATGGCTGGATTTGTCTGTATACTCAACCTGCTACCCTCTGTTCAATGTGTATGTTATCTTTCATGTCCAAGATGCCATTAAAGGACCAGTGTGTAGAATTTAGTGGTGTCTAATGGTGTAGTTGTGGATTGGATGGATCCCAATCCAAGCATGAGGGAGAAACTGTAGTGGCTGCTAAAAGCCATAGACCTACTTGATTTGGATTTACTGTAGAAACATGGAGTTGACTCCTGGATTTGTAGATATAAGCTTTATTCCAAGGTAACAAAAACATTGCGATTCTTATTTTCAGGTGATTAGACACTGATGAAAACATAGTTATGTATATTATATTATATTCCTGCCATATTCTGTGAATGAAGCCCCCTAAATCTGACACACTGGACCTTTAATATTTTGTGTACATAGCAGTATAAAGCACACCCTATGTTTACAGTGTCTCAGTTAGTTTGTGGTCATTTGCTTTACAACTTTATTTGGGATCATGCAGCATAATAATAATAATAATAATAATAATAATAATAATAATAATAATAATAATAATAATGGTTTAAAACTACATTATGACACCCCGGCCCTTGTGAAAGACAGCACACCACATGATTAAGTAATAGTGTAGCAGTAAAAGCACAGGTGTTACTAAGATGGCTCTGTTCTGTTCAAGTGTCTCTGTAAGACATGAACAATAGACCCTGAAACTGAGGCGACTAAATGGAATTCAGCCCTCCTTCATATATTATTTACATCTGTGTTTTACGTCTGTTAAAAAGGACCTGTTCCCTAACAAAAGCTGGCTGGGGCCCCTGGCCACTGCTGATATATGCCATAGAGGAAGATGAGGTCACTTTATATGCTCACCACCTCTATGGGAACTCTGCAGGAATGTGAGTATTTGTCCTCTGACACCTAATACAGACAAGTTGGACAGTCCGGGAATTTTTTTTTTTTCTTCCACGCTCCCATTCGAAAAACTTCCCGGACCAATCCGTGCACAGTCCCGCTGCAGTGGCTCCTCCTCCCCGCTGCTTGCTCCCACATGTACGTTATCACAGCCTCTGTCCGTCTGTTACATTGTCTCATTGGGGACGCAGCGTTACGGAGCGCAGCGCCATGGTAACTCCATTGGACCGAGAAGCTGATGAGTGTTAAAAAAAAAGGACGGTGTCAACAGGAAATTAAGGGTGGATTAATCTGAGGCATGGCTCGTTGATGTGGACGGTGAATTAATTAATTGTAGTGTTGTGCCAACGGCGCTGCGTGAAGCTGTAGGGTACATGGCACGTTAGAAATGGCGAGGATTATATTTTCCTCTATGTTGCCATCGCTCGTCCGGAGCTCATCCGGAGCTTAGCACGTTCATTCCTCTCACTCATCGCACTGCATCTGAGCGGTGGTCAGCGGTGCGCTCCTGTTCCGCCCGCGGGCACACCGACGAGGATGGCCCGCCGCGGCTGCGTGAACTCGCTCTGGTCGGGCACGGAGCGCGTCCGCATCGGAGAGCGCCTCAAAGCGACGCTGGCCGGGGTGCTGGAGCTGGAGGTGCTCAGGTGCAAACACCTGGAGATGGTGGACGCCGCTCTGGAGGACCGAGCCTCCTGTGACTCTGTGTCTGCCGCCAACGCCGACGAGCCACAGGCTGCAGAGGAGGATGGAAGCGGAACCCCGGAGAGCGCCGCCTGCATGGATGCGGAGCATGGCTCTGCGACATCCCGCAGGCAACAGGTCAGTCAGTGCGTCTGTCAGCCCTGATCTCTACATGATGAGATTATTAAATATGGATGCAGGGATGATGGTGATCTGCCAACAAGCCAGTCCCTCTGCGGCTCAGTAGACAGATTTTATCGCTGCCTGGTGGCGCATGGCTGTACCGAGAGCTGAACAC
Source organism: Larimichthys crocea (assembly GCF_000972845.2). Classification (NCBI taxonomy): domain Eukaryota; kingdom Metazoa; phylum Chordata; class Actinopteri; family Sciaenidae; genus Larimichthys; species Larimichthys crocea. The sequence goes on from NC_040011.1 coordinate 28,624,138, forward strand.
CCAGCTGAGTGAGATGGTGCCAGAGACCATCCAAGCATGCAGCCCGATCATTTTACACAGCAGCTCTGTGTGTGTGTTTGTCCGTCACATGGAGCAAATGTCATTGAGGTCAGGGTACCAGGACCAACTCCTGTCTGGCTGGCTCTGTGCCCTGCCTCAAGGTTAGAAAAGGAGGATGTGGTGGGCCCTGAAGTCAGGTGGAGGTATTAACACACAAGCAGGAAACCAGACACTGCTGCATTTCTTGGCACTGGCTGGTCAGCTCATCAGCTGTAAAGGTCACTTTGGCACCCAGTTTGCATTCAGATCACTCTGACCACAATGTGAAGGTAGACTCCATCACTATCATCTCATCCTGAACATCTTTTATTGTGAAAGAATGCTCCAGTGGACAGAGTTAGGATGTGTGAGCTCTTCAAACACACCCACATATAAAGTAACCCATTTCCCAACCTTGTCCTGAAAGGCACACACAGGTCTTTTTGTGTTGGGGATGTGGGGAATGTGGGTTGACATGTAATACAGGAGGACAGGATGTGAACAGGTCCCATCCTGAGGCCTGCGCACTGAGTGCTCTAGGAGGTCTGGTCCATTATTCCTGAACATGAACTAAATTTGAACCCATGCAGACGTCAAGATTTAGAAAAGGAAAAGGAGAGGATCAAAGTGACTGCTAGTGCACCCAGCAGGATTTTCTAGTCAGAAATGGGAGACGTATAAATGAATCACTGGCAAGAAAATACTGAATGTAACAAGCAGCAGCGACGACGAGAGCAATTAGAGGACTGACAGAAACATAATCAGCAACTCATCGTCATTTTTCAAGCAAAATTGTCAGTTATGACTTCTTAAATGTGAAGATTCATTGATTTTATGATGCACTTAACGGACATTTAATTGAACAATTGATTACTCTAGATAAATAATAGTTAGTTTTCGTTTAAGGAAATACATCCTTTCATTTCCTGTGGCTAATGTATTGTTAGGTCACCAATAATTGCACTTTTCCACCACATAGACATCCTTTTCTGAAATAAAATGCTCATCTTGACCGAAACATCATGAAAAAATATAAATATAATTGACTTAATGACGTAAACTTAAGGGGATTCACTGCTGTGCACAGAGAGTGAAGTGCTGTGCTTGTTATTTTATTCTACGTCCGTCTGTCGTGGATTATCTCCAGATCATTTTCAGATTTGACAAACCAGTGACATGACAGGTTTGTGTTGTGTTCAGGGTCTGCTGGTGCTGGCGAGTTTATCTTCTCAGATATTAAATGGATCATGTTTGGCTGCATTAATAATATTTATGTTATGTTACTCTGAGGAAGAGACAGATACTAAATATCTGTGGTCACTTTGCACAGAGTGTTATTACACTGTGAACGTGTGTGCCTGATACTAATGATCTGTGTTAGTCAGCAGCCTGCAGCACATTAATACATGTTGTGCCTGAATCATCAGGCACAGCTGAGGTCACCTTTTACAGAACGGTGTATTTATCTGACAAACTTATATTAAATCAAATCCCTTACAGGCTGCACTGAAAGGAGGAAAACAACTCTAAATAATGAAATCTGTTTTTATCAGTGTGGGGACACAAATTTGCGGTGGCATCTGAGCGAGGGCATCTGATGGAAGTGTGGTTCATAATGTGCCGCCTTCCACACCGCCCACCTACCAACATCTCCTCTGTGTTTTCCCCCTTGTGGTGCTGAGATATCCTGTGGAGAGGCCAAGCAGCATTCCTCATTCTCACCTCTGAAGGGAGCTGCCAGTGTAGCCGAGAAGCCTGGCACTCTGCCCTCTGCCCGGGCTGGCCTCCGCCAACACACAAACACACACAGAGACACAACATTTGCATAAATGGAGACAAATTGTTCTTATTGTTGCAAAGATGACCACAATACTGCAGCAGCTGAAGAGAGTAGATGGAGCACCTGCTGTTTATTTATCACAATAAAAGGTGGAGAAGTTACACTTCTTGTAAAGGTTTCATCCCCAAACACATTATATTAATTTTTTTGCTACAAGTTCTGCTTTTAAAAATACTATTTTGTCAGCCGAGGATTAGATGACTCACAGCATAATACACTCGACCAACACCAGCTCTTGAATGTGATTCACCTTTTCTTTCTTTAACAGCAGAGAAGCTATCGCTGTGCACATCCATATTTATCAGGTCAGGATTATATGGTGTCATCTGTGTTGGAAGAATGCAATTTAAGACTCTTTGCATCTTTTTTTTTGAGAAATCAAAACCAATGCTTATTCAATACTGTTTGTGAAAAGAAAGAAAAACACATTTAATTTGCATAAATATGTTTCAATAGCATAAATAATTTAGTTTTGGGCATGCAAATAGAGCCTGCTTTGATTTCTAAATGAAGTATTCTGTATGTAACTAGAAGAGAACACGTTTTAGCAACTGTTCAGAATGGGTGTCAAGGCCAAACTGGTGAAGTACTGATTGTCGCCACTGTTGCCATTCAGTGTTCAAAAATAAAATTATCCTCGCTGAAGGGAGCAGAAAGGACAGGAAGTGGGAAAAGTAGAGCTGCAGAGGCGAGCTACGATTTCATCAGCAACTATTTTGATAATTGAGTTTTTCAGACATTTTTTAAGAAACAAAATGCCATAAAAATGAACTGGTTTAAGCTTCTCAAGTGTAAAAATAGTGAAAAAACAGAACAGTACACTGGAGATCTGGTTGCTGACATTACTTTTCTTCAGGACCTGGACCAAATGACTAATCAATGAATCAGGAAAATAACCAGCAGATGAATCAATCCTAAAAATAGTTACAGCCATAACATTCAGCATGCGTATGTGCATTTCCACCATCTGCAGTGCCGTGTGCTCTCTTACTGAATGCAGCCTGTCTTCAAATTAGGTTTCGTATTGGAAAGCATCATCTTACATAGAGAGCCATTACCTTGACTTGTGGAGTGAGACAGCTTTTGTCTGTTTTTTTTTTTTTTTTTTTGCCTCAGGATCTTTCTGAGCTCACCCCCACCAAAAAAAAAAACACACACAGAAGAAGTCTGTAACGTTGTTACTTTTATGTGCAATGAAAGATTCACCTGAAAAAAGCTGGAGCACGTCACTCCACTCCAAAGATGAAGTTGCACTGCGTGGGCTGTTTTTGAATTTCAATACTGCATTAATAATGCATGAAACAATAAATACTGCGCCATGTAGAACTAGCAAGTACAAGTACTACCTTCACATTGTGATCAAACGCTTGCTCCGTTCTACACTGTTTGACCAAATTATTCTGCCACGACATGGCAACCGCAACTGTAATTTGTCTTGCTGTAATGACATAATGCTCTTATTAAGAGGAGGTGTGTTGCTTGTGCAGCTGCGATCACTGTAGCATCATCATCCAATCGACCCATACCTTGTCTCCATATTGTTCCAGAGGGGGCTGCTCCCTCTCATGAAGTAATATCATATTACAGAGCTCTGGGCAGACCCCCACCCACTTGTCTGTCAGCCTCCTATGATTTGATCATGCACTGGTCTTTGTGTAACGTTATATCCTGTAATGTGCAATGCATTATGTTATAATATGGAGGTTTGTTTCAGAGGAACTATGGAGAATTAGTGAAGGGAAAAGTTTATGACCTGTAAATAGTGTGATTTTGTGGCCGAACAGACAACAGGACATACATGCTGAGACCGGATTGTGCATGTTCAGGCTGAGGATGAGTTAAATATTTCGCCGGGCCTGTTGTGCTGTTGTGGTTCTGTGTGGGAGGAGAGGCGAGCTTGAGTTAGAGAGCGAGCAGCTGTAGCTATGGTGAGTACGGGGAGGCTGGCTTGAGGGATATTATAGAAGTGTAGGAGGGAGGGTATTTGTCAGGGAGGGGATTGTGGGGGAGGTGGTAGTGGTGGTGGTGGGGGTCCTTCAAGATGCCCTTCTCTCTCACCCGGCAACCGCTCACCCCCCCCCCCCCCCCCCCCCCCCCCCCCCCCCCCCCCCCCCCCCCCCCCCCCCCCCCCCCACCTCACCTCACCCTCCCTTCACCGCCTCACTCAGTGAGTCACTCTCTTATTTCTCAGTGTCTCTATTTTTTGTCCCTCTCGCTCGCTAGTTTTTTTTTGGTCACCCACTCACGCCACGACTCACTTAATATTCGGTGGGAGAGGAAGAGAAAATAATAATAATAGGCCAGGAGTGAGTTGAAGCTCCTAATCTCACCAGAAGAAGAGAGGAGATAAGCCCAAGACAGGTCAAAGTCTATTACTCTTTTCCTTCCTCCCCTCTTTTCTCCTCAGTCCACACCCCTCCTCCTTTCCTCTCCCCTTCTGCCGCTCTGGCTGCTCTTTGTTACGTCATCTGTCTTCTCCCATTATCTTCTGAGACCCCCTCCACCCCGGCCTTCTCTCCTGTCACCAGCAGTGAGTCACTACCTGTATTGTTTCCTCAGTAACAAGAGGATTGATCAGTGCCACTCACAGTGTCTCTGTTGTCTGGGCTCGATCAGTCTAATGCAGGGGCTCCTCTTGGCTTGCTATCCTGGAGGGGTGGGTAGGGGATTTAAAGGATAATTAGAGGAGGGGGTTACTCTACCAAGCCCCTACTAATCTAGGAAATGGAGGCACTTTGCTAACTTGCTGGGGTGATTGTTATTGTTGCTGTAGTGTGTGTGTGGGGCGGGGGGCCTCATTCCAGTAAGCGGAGTGACGTCATCAAAGTGTTTCTGGTAAATTTTATCATGGAGGTACAACCTTACATGTCTTTATACACGGCACTAACTGTGTCTCTACTCTCACTAAGACATGTAGCACCACGGAGCTGTGTGTTTTCAAGCAGAGCCTTTATTGCCAGTGGTGGAAAGTAACTATAGTACAATAAATACACTTATACATAAGTACAATTTCGAGGTACTTGTGCTTGTACTTACTTGATGCTACTTTATACTTCCATTCCACTACATTTCAAAAGGAAATTCTACTACTATACTTTCAATACTTTTCACTCTACTACTTTTATCTGACTTCAGATTTTAATTTAAACTTTTTTTTTAGATTTCTAATAATATATCACTCACAGGGTACATGTTTTCTGCAGAACAAGTAACTTTATTTTCATATTTTAGGTACCTGTATTTGTACTTTTACTTAAGTAGGACTTTTATTTGTAACAGAGTACTTTTACTTTTACTGGTACTTGATATCTTCCATCAGTGCTTATTGTTAAACAACAATGATGCTTAATTTTTTTTTTTTAGTTTAAACATCTCCTCCACTATTAATATAACTTATTGTTGTCTGGTGGAATCATATCATGATCTCATGTCATCATGCACACAGGACACTATTATACTACATTGTCTGGTACATGCAGTACACACGAGATGCAAATCAATAAAATGGGTAATCATTCTGCTTTACATGTGAGGAATTTAGCCTCATGCCTCATGCATGACAGTATAACACAGTTCATTGTTTTGTGTCGTACTTCATACAGCACGTTGAGCTTGAAGGTTTTATTCTTGACACTGAAAACAGTAATTTGGCAAAAAATGTTTATCGTCCCTCCATTTTCCTGAAGTCTTGAGCAGTAGAAATTGTTCAGTTGTCATGGAGATGGTTCAGTTTGTCATCATGTTTCTTTAGTGTGTAATTTTGGTCACATGATAAGAGGTAGCTGTATAAGAGGGAAGAAGGTAACCACTAAGATGGTCTCCTTAATCTTTCTCTGACTGACTCCTAGTGTATGACCTTCATGACTTTTATATAGGGTGCATACATACATTGCATACATTTTTCATATCATGTGACATATTTATAGCTATATGATCAATATTATTATTATTTCATATAGTCCAGAGGCGGTACATTACTCACCACACTAGCTGACTTGATAATGTTGCTGTCAGTAATGGCAGCCTCTGAAAACATGCAGAACAGAATGAGAAAAAACTCAAAGCTGTGCAATAACTTGGTGTTATCCTTTGACTGCGTAATCATATTGTGCTGATATGATCATGATGTTGTTACTGTAATAATAAAAATCTATAAAAATACAATGTAATTCAAAGTACTGTGTAATAAAAAACGGATATTTTTGTTTTATACCTGCGGTTTTATGTGATGTAATGCAAAACAGTAGAATAAAGATTTCAGTGTTTTTTCATAGATTTGCCATGTTCAGACAGATACATAGCCTCACTATTTTTTAATGGTCAGATTTAATAAGAAGTGCAAAGCATAAACGTCTAGAGGATTGTGGTGACCAGAGGTGAAACAAGCCCAGTGTTCTGTATCATAATGAGTCATTATTACACCCACTGGATGATAATACCTATATCGAATTAGACTAAATCTAATCTTAGCAGCTGTCGCTGTAGTAATTTTATACCTTAAATTATGTCTTTTTTTTCCTGGTTGTAAAATGTTTCTATAAACTACAGATGTTTTTACCTGGTTCGCCTTTTTATCCACGTCAATGTTGTATATTTAGATATTTAATACTCTCATTGTTTCTCAGACCTAACCAGTCACATTTTTTTTTTATTATTTTATTTCCAGGCTCCGTCTCCCTCTGATATAGTGGTCTTGCCGTGTCAGAGCAGCCCAGAGGACTCTGTCAGCAGTTCAGGGGATGGGATGGTCCACTCTTCATCTGGCAGGGGGAGTAACTCGCGCTGGTCTACTCTGTCCTGGGACGCACCCTCTGACCTGCTCTCTCCCCCAACACTAGACCCCAGTGGTACAGTCCACCTAGAAAGCGACTCCAGACCTAGTTCAGGTAAACACACACGCACGCACCTAAACACTCATGTTCGGTGGTCAGCAGTGTGTGATTACTGCACTGACCAACACAGTTTTTCACCTTCTGATGTAACCACAGCTCACCTTGAGTAAGAGAAATTCCATTAAACATTAACTGTATTCTTTTTTACTTTTGTTTACCCGCACTGTGTGACTTGGCTCTGACTCATTCATTTCTCTCTCCCTGTCAACTCTTCAGCCTTTGTTGCCAAACTCTTATCCACTCACTGTGGTCTCTGTGGCTATACACCCAGCTCACACATTCCTCTCCCTGCTATGCAATCATGCACGCCTTCTTTTATACAATTCTTTGCGTTCTTGTTGAGGATTTTGCAAGTAACTCAACTCACACCTGAAAGGCACCCTTTTCCAGAATTTAAGAATTAAAGGTTCATAGCTTAAATATTTATTCCTCCAAATCTGAAATTACAATTTTATGATTAGATGTTTTTACACTGCAGCACCTCGTTACTTGTCAAACTCTGAGTTTTTGAGCTTATGTAGATACCTAGTTTTGACTTTGACAAAACAGGTCAGCAAGTACCTAAGTTAGAGAATTAATAATTATAACAATGCAAATAAATAATGGGCAGTAACACAACCATAGAGGTCAGGCGGCCTATCTCTTGGCCTACATCACTAGTGCTGTTGGTTATCATTGTTGAATATTGTCACAGATGTTAACATTAGACACACTCCTCTATCTTCTCAAGGCTTCTATTCAGTGAGTGGGAGCTCTCTCTCGGACTCTTGCTACTCTGTGTCCAGTGATGCCGCTCAGGGAGGATCTGCGCCACCAGCCAGACCCCTGAAGCTGTGGGAGCAGGCTCCTCTGTCTGCTGAAAACACTGACATCCTGTGGTCAGAAGGGGCAATGCAGCAGCAGCAGCAACAGCAGCAACAACCTGCACTGCAGAACAAACCAGAGGATAGTGAACCAACAGAAGGGACATCAGTATCAGGTGAGCTGGTACTGACAGTAGATCCTTGTCATGTAAATGTATCTGTGTAAATAAAGATTTGCAGCAGCGGACTGAAGCTCGTTCAACAGAAGACAGTTTGAAGAGTGTTCTGATTAGAAACACCAGTGGGGATGAAGATAAAAATATTTAAGGATGAAACAACCAATATAAAAACATGGTTTGCCTAAAATTCTTCTTCTCTCGTCTTTTACAGTCCAAAATGACCTTGAAGCAACTGGTCTGAGCTTCCTATCTGACCTCTGCTTAAGCCTCGGTGACTCCCTGATTTCTTCTCTCCTTCCACTTCTTGATCCCACCTCCGCTTCCTCCACTGCATCCCTCCATCCAAAACCCCAGCTAGACTCTCGCTACTGCACAGACCTGGTGTCCCGTCGGACGAAAGAGGTATATCCCTACCCCAGCCCACTGCATGCCGTTGCCCTTCAGAGCCCCCTCTTCACCTCCCAGAGTCAGGAACAATCAGCCTCTCCGAGTCCTGAAGGAAATCAATTAGATGAAGAGTCAAACAATGATCCAACACTGCCTCTACAGCCTCAACAGCCTGCTTCCTTCACCCAGCTGGAGCAGTACATCTCTCGACTGGCTCGCCAATACCACAGCCGGGTAAGCTCCTCCACTTCTGATCTCACTTCAGCTGCCACACATATTCCAGTCACGCACAGAGGCCTTTGTACCCCGGGCAGGAGTCACGGTTCCACCCAGTCCCTTTCTGCCTTCGAGAGCCGCAGTGCACTGAGCATCACTCCCTGTAAGTCACTGCTGGGAAACTCTGCCAGAGTCAGCCTCAGTACGACTGGGAAAAAAGCCACCAGGAATTCAATCAACCTGGGTAACCTTCCTTCAGCAACTGGTGAGGACTTGAACATAAATCTGCACCTCAACCTCAACTTGAACCTGACTCCTGGTTTAAACTCTAGCCGGGGACTGGTGGACAATCCCAAAAATGGCAGTAGTGGATCTTTGAAGAGCGACTTTGCTGCACCTTCCACGGTTTCTGCTACATCATTCTCCTCCACTACACCCACTCCAGCTGTTAGGACTCGCCCTCGCATTTCAACATGTCCAAGCAGCCTGAGCCACCGCAGTTCCCTGGAGGTCAGCTCAGGGTCTGTACCCAGTTCTGGATTTGGGTCATCTGCCTTCTGCCGCTCATTAGACTGGAGCAGCGGTGCTCCACCTGAGACTGGGTCATCAGTATTTGGTACAAACTCTGGATCAGCTCCTGGGTCTCAGCGCAGCAGCTTGATCCAAGAGTCCAGCTCCAGTCCTAAGCTAAGCGAAGACTCCCCCATGGTCGGGGAGATCTCCCGTCTCTCTGGCCTCTCTAGGGCTGTTGTGGTTGGACTGATGGAACAAGGTGTGGAGCTGGACATTGACTGCTTTCAAACAGACACTGCAGGCGAGGTGAGGGGTCACAGTAAAACTCACCTGACAGCCCAGACTGATCAGTCACATGACTATGCTAGACTGACTGACCTGAATCCCCAGAGACCAATACAGTTGTCGCTCAGTGTCACCCATTCGCCACAGTCACAGTCCAGTCTCACCCCTCCTCTCTCACACTCCAGCAGCCCTATACACCCTTATCAGTCCATCCATATTCCCTCTCCCCACTACTCCTCACACTGCCACTACCAGCAGATTCCTTCACCATCCGACCTTCCCTCTTCCACAGCCTCCTCTCCTGCCTCCCGCCCCACTCCCAGGGGCCACTCCCCTCCCCGGCCTCTCCAGCCATCCCCTCTGGGCGGCACCCCGCTCTCGGTTTTCCGACGCGATGCACCCTTCCAGTGCTCCCTGCCTCGCACCAATACGAGGAGCTCTCCTTTGGAGCATGGCGGCATCCTGCCAAGGGGTGGATCTCTTCGGCAGAGTGGGGGAGGAAATGGAGGTACTAGTGGGTGGAAGAGGGCAGAGGGGGAGGGGCTTTATAAAGGAAAGCATGCCTCACACAAGTTGATCAGGGCAGCCACAGTAAGCAGCTATGCCAAGAGAGAGAACTATAGCTCAGTTTGGGGTCAGGAGCAGGAACGATCAGCAGCCCAGACACAGAGGAAGTCCTCCAACAAACTCTGGAAGGGCTTTGAGGGACGCCTCTGGGGCAAAGAGTCTGAAAACGAAAGGGAGGAGATGGACAGAGCAGAGTATGGCTACAGTTGGAGGAGGAACAGCATTGGAAGCTGGAGAAGAGAGCATCGAAGGTCGAAGGCTTCATCCAGTAATAATGACAAGAAGCCAAAAGTCGAGAACTCCCCCATCTTCTCAAAGAAGAGGGGCAAGGAAGAAGGAGAGAGACGCAGCTCCAGCCTCAGGCTTTCCAGGAGGGCCTTGTTCAGGAGTGAGTCTCAAGGCTTGCTGGTGCCTCGTAACCACAGCGAGGAGCCCACAAAGCGTGCACACTGGGTCTCCTCATTAGACGTGGGCATGTACATAAGCAAAGAGGAAGGAGTCAGACTGTTGAGAGCAAAGGAGGAAGACAAACGCCTATCCTCCACTGCTAGCCTCTTTAACCTCTCTCGTTCTCAGAGCCTAGAAGGAAGCTGCCATTCCATCTCCCCTCTCTCCTCCCCTTCCTTCTCTCCATCTCCACCTCCACGGATGCCCCTTCAGCGCTCTCGATCACTGAGAGACTTGGGGAGGAGAGTGTTTGGCTCCATGAGGTCGCTAAGTCTCAAACGGAAGCCATCCAAGAAGTGACATTTGTACAATAAACGAAAATCACAGTAAATACATTTTCCATGTGTTCTGTTCAAAACACCAGTAATGATTGGTATTCTATTTCATGTGAAAGAAGTGCCAGCATTTTTAATTTTCAAGCTTCAAAAATGTATGATTGATTAGACAGATTTCATATCACAGGCCATAAGATATCTGCCAGTTGTCTGATCTATCACCAATAGGCATGTAAAGCCTGTAAAGCCCAACTATTAATTATATTTTTGACTCATGTCTCTGATTCTTGCAATGTTTTTATACATTTTTAAAAGCATAGCCACTTTTTTTATCCTGCCCCCCAAAACTACAAAATGTCTGCAGCATAATCAGAGTGCTTTGTAGCCAAATGATTGCACTGTGTCCCTCTGAGACTTTCCTCCCTGATAATGTATTAATATAACCTGTGCACCCTACAGTAGTAGGAGAGTGCTACAGGATTTAGCATGGCCAACAGAGAAACGTCTGTGAAGAAAACGCAGGTGACAACTTCATTTAGGGGTGAATAATTCATTTTAGGAGCTCCAGTGAACACCAAACATTTAAAAAACCGTATTAGTGTGGGTTTTTTCAGTGTGAATGCAATTTCAAAGTATTTGAACAGGAACACTTTTCTGGGGTCCTTTTGAGCCTGACTTAAATATATTGAATATAAACTCGTTATATTGGCTATAAACAGCTTCATTACATATTGGTTGTCCTCCTGTAAACATGAGTATGAATGTGTCTGTGTACACCTTCTGCATGCTGCTCTGTGACTTGTTCAGTGATTATAGCTATTGTGAGAATGTGATATTCCTCTGTTTATGGGCAATATCGCCTCTGAAGTACAATCATATTGGCCAGATGATGACCAAAACCAAGCAAATACTCTTTAACTTGATATTGTGCTCAGGATTTTCAAATAAATATTGAATGATTAAAATATTGATGAGTTATTTGAGACAAGATGTGGCTTCTCATGGCTTATAATAAATAAAAGAAGCTTATAACTAAACTTGTGCTGGGCCTGAAATACTTTCATCGTATAATAATTTACAATCAAAAAGACGTCACAGCTTCAACATTATTTAGAAAAAATATTTTACTTGAAAACTCACAAAATCGACATTCACAGCACTGACCATACAACTGCAATCATGAAGGCATAATCAGAACTTTGAGTAGTGCATGAAGAGTCTCACTTTACCTTAGAGAGGATCCAAAGTCTTGATCTTTTGGGCTAAAATTAAAAAAAGCTTTGTTTCCGTGTTGCTAGGAAACTAACTTTCCTGCTCTCTCCTTTCTATTTTCAGCAGCGACATCTTTACTTTCCCAGTGACTGCATCTCAGAAATCTGTATCTTTCTTACTTTCCAATGCTCACCTCATTAATACCTTTTGGAGACACAGTAACGTGATTAGCGATTTAAGTTGTGTGAACATTCTTCAGTTGTTTTGTAATCAGTTGAGGTTGAACACAGTCTCCCTCAGGTTGAGGCTTTATTTGGCAGGTTGAGCTGGCTGAGCTAAACTCCATCTCCAGCTCTGTTGGTTTGGTTAATCCCCTTCTGTGGAGCTGCTCTTCACGCTGGAGGAAAACATGCCTCGGTACATGGCTTTCTCTTTTTGTAACTCCCGATTCAGTTTTTCCTCAGCTCTCTGCAGGTGCTTTCTCACATTGGCATCTGGAGACAGAGAAATATAGTTATAGTTGACAGTTGTTTTGGAAATACAAACTTTCCTTTCCACAGATTTTCAAATATGTAGGAAAAGGATAGGACAGCATATGCAGAGGTATGCTAGAAATACTCCATGTATAGATATGATTTATCTAGCTGTGACAGAGCGACATATCCATGATCAGCAAGGTATCAGCATGATTTTTCCTTGCAGTGAGTTATGAACTGCACTGACTTTGTATTTGGCTTTGAGTGCTGCCAAAACATGTCTGGTGCACAACAGTACTGCGGCTGACATATTCTTTGTAGACACTTGGCAGAGGACAGTGTTGAGATATAAGAATGAGAAATAAATGAATATTCATGTGTATGATGGCCTAAACCTGCTGTGGGTGGTCCGGATGTGCTGACCCTTTTCCTTACCATTAGGCTGCTCACTGCAGGCCTGGGTGAGATACTGTTTGGCTGTCTGCGCATCTCCCATCTCTAGAGTGGCTACTCCTGCCCTGTACAGTGCTTTGACATCACCTGGTCGCCACTGCAGTACCCGCAGGCTGTACTCTCGCACACGAGCATAGTCAACGCTCTGTTTCTGCAGCAAACAGGCTGAAAGATAATACATACACAGTATAATACAAGATATTGTACACCCTGTACCAAGCTGCCAATTTCTCTCATTAGTAAACTGAGCAGACTATAGTTATTCAAACTGATTTTAACAGAGCCTGGGATATATTTAAGTCAAATCTAGTACTCTTTTCATGCTTGAGAGGTTTTATCTACCAGCTAAGTTGTTGTAGCAGTCCCCTTGTGTGTTTCTCAGCATAGCCTCCTGTTCAGGTGTGAGGACAGGTGTCTCAGGTCCAAATCCTTTGACTGACGTCATCACATCAGAATCGAGGCCTCTGAGGACCAGCAGAGCACGGTGATAGCGCCCAATGGCAGAGCGAATGTTCTTCTCCCTGTAGAAAGCGTTTCCTTCTGTTTTCATTTGGGCTGCTTCCTCTAGTGAAGCCCAAACGGGCTTTGCAGAGGTCTGTCTTTGTCCAGAAAAGCCTGGTGCTGTTGCTGCTGCTCCCTGCATATCCAGACTCCCCTCTCCTCCTCCTCCAGCCTCCATTTCTGCAAAGGAGCCAGTCAGCTGTGGGATGAATAAGCAAACATAAACGAATGCGCTAGAAAGCTGCAGGAGAGACATTTCAGTTCAAACTCAACATTTAGTGTTAACTAAACAGATATACTGGCTTAAATGAGAAATATCTGAGAAAATCACTACAGATACATCAGTCGTCATATCAGATTAGGCTCGAAGACTACTAATGTTACACGGAAAGCCAGTACTTTTACCAGTAAAATGTGGGCAATGTCCAAGCAGGGAGAGTCTAGAATCTATGTATGTTTGTCCCTACCATTTCCATTTTCTCCTATTCTATCGAGCTCATTATCGAGAATTATAGGAAGCAACTATTTTGGAAATGATTCATCCTAGAGACTGGGAAAATCTCAATGAAGAAGGTGGTGCGATACTAAACTGCCGGGGTTCCCCCCTTTAAAAAGTGTGTGAAATTGTCCAGTGATGAAGTTGTAAAGTGCGACCGACTGAATACCCCTCAGCTCACCCTCTCATTTCAGGTGTGAAGAAAAAACTGCAGTGGCCATGAAACATGTAACGAAAACGCCAGTTTTTAGTTTGTCCGTTCTGGGCTACTGTAGAAACATGGTGGACCCCGTGGAAGAGGACCCACTCCCTCTGTGTATATAAAAGGCTCACAAACATAACAATTCTTATGTTTGTGATACTGTGAGATATTTTTTTCTATTTTATTTTAATTTATACCTTATGCAGTTATTATTTATATCATGTTCACTTACTTCTGTAATATTATTTATATTATGGTCACTACTCTTGCATTAATAGTATTATTTGTATCATGGTCACTTTCTTTGCAATGTTTCTTACACTATGGTCACTTTACACATTTCACATTACAATACTCTTTTTATATATCATGCCACTTTTATCCTCAGTATTTGTCTGTTTTAAAGGGTGATTGTTTTTCCTGTTTATTGTGTAGGTTATAGATATTTTTGTCTGTTTATTGTGTGTGTTTTTTTTTGTTGCCTTTTCTCCTTTTTTCTAATTCTGTAGTGTATGCTAATCTTTCCTCTGCTGCTGTAACATTTCCCCGTGGTGGGATGAATAAAGTATATCTAATCTAATCTAATCTAATCTAATGAAGTCTAACTTCAAATTTAACCCCCCAGAAATAGATGGAGTCATGTGCAGCCCGTTGACTTCATCAGTCTTTCACCTCCACCCTTCACTACATGTTTATCTTTCTCTCACCGCTCCTGTCTTCCGTTGCTAGGAAACGTTAGCTTCCACGCTAAGCTGGAGTCCATGGTGATGTTATAATTAGATGACGTCATTAATTTGGAACGCTCGCGCACTTTAAACGGACGTTAACGGTTGGTGGCTACAGCTAGCCGAGCCGAGCCGAGCCGAGCTAGCAGAGTCACCGTGCTAACTTCACCTGTTTACACGCTAGCTAAGCCTCGTTGTGTTCAGTTCAGGGTGTGCACACACCTGCACGGTTTGGCACGTTAAAGTGAAACGGATAAGTCGCTGTGCATCATCTCACCTGACGCGCCACCGAAAGGATAATCAACGGCCAGCTAACTGCTTCCAGTTGCTAATCATTGTGCTGCTGTTCGGCCGCTTCCGTGTTTCGAACGAAGCGGTCAGAACTTCAACTGCACGCCGCGAGACTGCCACCACGAGGCCGAGCAGGGAACTACGCCACATAAAAACAACGTTTATTCAATTCAGCATACTCTTTCTTCTAATATACATACTCATTCTTAAAGTAAAAAAAGAGAAATATAAGAAGAGGTACAAAAAAGGTAGTTTTTAAATTTATTTTATTTACTTTACATACATGTTCAATTTTAATCTTAAGCGTGGAGACTCCTTGGGTTATGTACACTATGTACTGCAAACTAAACTTGCATTTAATTGCATTTGTTCTAGTATATTTCTGTTTGTTATAGTTCTATTTCCTTATTTTTATTTTTAAAAAGTATTTTTTTTGTTTTGCTTTTTATATAGTTTTCTATTTTATTTAGATTTAATTCAACTCTGCACGTTTAATTTCTTTGTACACTTAATTTCTCTGCATAGGTTAATTTTAATCTCTATCTATCTATCTATCTATCTATCTATCTATCTATCTATCTATCTATCTATCTATCTATCTATCTATCTATCTATTGTGACGTTTTTCAGGCCAAGGACCCCATAGCTGATAGAAAGAGATAATATGCAACACAATTATTACCCCATAGCTGATAGAAAGAGATAATATGCAACACAATTATTTATTTATTATTGTGTTGCATATTAAACTGGACCTACAGTAAGGTGTGCTAGCTCACATGATTGTACAATAATTCATGTGTAATTAATACTATCATATATATATATATATATATTCTCACAAATAGGCCTATTGATGTAAAAATATGTTGGATTCATGCTAATGTGTGTTATGGAACTTTCTATCCTTAGGTTACATGGGGTCAGGTATGGGCCTTGAGGTCCTACAGTAGCAGCTGTTTGGGTTCGCTTGAGGAAGGCAGGTGCCAGCCTATCTCAACGATGTCTGATGACCAAGGTCGAAGGAAATGAATGTTGGCTTCCTAGACATAATAGATAGCTTGCTGTTGACGTACCATTAACAAAAACAGACAACAGTGGCCTCAGTGGGATGAAAGCTGACCACCAGCATGAGTTGGGCAGAATAGAGACAGACTTATATGCATACCTGATGGTATCTGAGAATGCGTTTGAAGGCCCAGGCCATAAACAGTAATGGTATGTAAGTGGGCAAATAGGGGTACTTCCATTCTGCTGAATGCAGGTCCAGGGTATACATATGACAATATAAGGGCAGGAAATACCACTTTTCACTACTTTATTTATCACATTTATTTACTTCCCAGCTTATTTTGGCTTTTATTGATTGTTTGATAGTTAAACATAGACTTGGTAAAAAAAAAAAAACAACAACATACAAGTAACAAAACAGACTAAGTTAATCAAATGGATTAACAAAGAAATTACACCAGAGCACAATGGAGGAAGTTCTCTGCTCGAAGAGATATAAAGTATTGACTCAACAATTACACTATAATGTTGCAGATGGTAAATGTGGGACTAATTTAAAAGACTTTATATACTGCTTGGTAGCTTGTGAATGTCAAAGATCAATAAAGTCTTATCTTAACCAGTAATAATACATAGTAGTTTATTTATTGTTTATATTTTGGATTATTAATGTGAATCTGCAGAGTAAGCTAACTAGTACTGGAGTAAAAAAAAATCAATATCCCTCCCTGAAATATAGTAGAATATAAAGTAAATGGAAATACTGAAGTACAAGTATCTCAAAATTGTGCAAAAGTAAAGTACTTACACCACTATTATTATAAATTCATAACTCATGCACTTGTTACAAGTAACTGTCACACCATCCTATGACCAAGATGATCAAGTATTTTGTATAAAAATAGAGACATGATCATATATCTCCATACAAAGCAAGTTAACATCACGTTTCCCTTTCAGTTCTGCTTATTTGTAGCCAACATTAATTCAGTCTCATTCTGAATTTCAGGTTTCTCCCTCTCGTCTGTGTTGGTGATGCCGTTGCTCATTAATATTATGTTTTGTTTTCGGGTTTTGACTTTAAATACGTCCCACCTCTCAGGAATCACTCCTTTATTGAAAAGCATTGAAGCCAGAAAGGAGAACAACAAAGTGGCAAAGATGGTGGACAACATGCAGATAGTCCTAACAGGAGCGCGCTGGACATATACACCATCCTCAAGAGTGCAACCAGGCAAGTGGAGAACAATGGGCAATCCTATTGATGGCTCACCGCTCAGTATTCTCAGCAACAAACCAACTAGCAAGCCCATAATGGAGCCATAGCCATTAGAAATGTTGGAAAAGAGGACGCAGACGAGTTGAGGAAACATGATAGTGTAGGTTATGTCTGAGCCCAGGATCCAGAAAACCATGATGCTGTTATGTAGGAAGGTGAGCAACGTGCCAGCCAAGCCCACCAACACCACGGTGACACGGATCACCCACTGCAGCTCCCTGTCTGATGCCTGCAGAGGAAAAATACATGAAGTTGAGACAATAAAGAAATAATCACAAATCTATCCTTCCCCTCCTCTTACCTTGGTCCTCAGGATGTTCTTATAAATGTTGGATGTGAAGATGGAGGCGGCTGACAATAAAGCAGAGTCTGTTGAGGACATCACAGCAGCAGCTATGGCTCCGATACCAATGATGGAGATGTAGTGTGGGGTGAGGTGCTGGAGAGCGATAGGCAGAACCAGACCAGCATCTCCACGCTCATATGGGGACGGCAGGCCGTATGCAGTCGTGTTCCAGTCTGACACCAAAATGTAAAAATGTAAGCATAAATAAGACTCACTATTCTTTTCTACTGAATTCTGTCGCTGCACCTGTTGATGCTGCAACTGCTCCGATCAATATAGATGGGACGCCGAGTATGAAGATGAGAGGAGCAGCAATAAAGCAGGTGATCCTGGCTGTGGCTGATGAGGAGGCTGACAGGGTTCTCTGGTGGAAGTCCTGATATCCCAGGTTACCAAGAGCCTGATAGAAAACAGACAAAACAACTCTTTCTCATCACTCTGTACCTTAAGGACCATGATGTGAGTCTTGTGTGTTTATTTTTGGGAAATAAAGTTGATTAAATGTCCTTGTTATCTTTGGAACGGGTACAATGATAATTTATTCAGTTCATTTACTGGCTGCTGGTAAGTTTGAAATATTTTAACTCTGAATTTGCCTTGATTGTTGCCTTGAACTTATCTTGTTTCACCTTTATTGCTTTGGAAAGAAAAGTTACATTCATAAACATAGTTTATTATTATTTTATTTCTTTCTTATTATCATGCTTTCAGATTTTTGTGTCTTTTTTGATAGCAACAGTAGAGACATCGACTCAAATGGGAATGTTGCTGTTACATGGTCAGCTGGTCACCTTCAACTTTGACCAAGCCAATGTGCTGGGTCTGCCAATAGAAACACTATTAATACATTAGCACACTGCCAAACTACAAACCGTAGCATCGCTCTAACATGTATATAGTTTGAAGCCACTCTAAACAATATTAATTTATTACCTGCCCCAGAAACTTGACATAACATCCTTTTTCAGGGCAGAGTGCGGGTTAATTACAGTGCAGGGAAATTTAATGTGACCATATATCATATAGTCAGCACTCATGACCTTAAAGGATAGTTTGGGTTTTGTTAAAGCAAGGTCGTGTGCTTATGCATAGACAGTGTGTTAATCAACAATAGACAGCAGTCAACACAACCCCTTTTTGGGGAAGCAGACAGTCTCAGCATGGAAGTAGAGCAAAGCATGATGAAACATGATGCAACATATGCTCACTACAATGTACACTTTAACAGATATTAATTTTTTGGGTCTTATTTGTGCGGCTAAAACACATTTTTCTGCTGACCCTGTCCACAGCAGTGCTTTTCTCTTATTCTGTGTCTGCTTCTCCAAACTAGGAGCGCTCTGGCCACTGTTTACTGTAGGTAACACACTGATTTTACATAAGTATCTCATACAAACACACCTCGAAAAAAAAAGAAACAGGACTCCTCTTTTAGCAATGGCTCTGTTCATGTGTAGCAGTCAGCCCTGACAGTGTGACAGCGAGGCAGCATGAACCTTGAAACTGAAATCGCTAAAGTAACAGTACAAATATACTGAATGTAGTTTCTTACCAATACTAAGAAATTATCAATCCACCTCCACGTCCTGTCTTTATCCACTGAGCCAACCCAGGGGGGCTGGTAGGTGAAATTGAAAGCAGTCCTGCTGATGTCAGTTGAATGGGGGTTCATCAGGACAAAGGGGACACATAACCACTGCAAAAAAGACACCAAACCACTGACATAAAGATTTTAAAACATTAATATTCACTGGATAAAATGAAGTGAAAATTAGGTGTGACAGTTTCAGACAATCTACACTGATATGCTGCTGTGATGAGCAGACAGTTGAAGGCTTGGCAGGACCCCAGGGCAGCACCATGTACTTTCACAAGATAAAGTGAGATATAGTAGATGTAGTAATAGTTTTCGTCCCTCAAGAGAAAATGTACTAAAACTGCAATCAATCTAAAAGTCAGAACAGGCTTTAACAAGCTTCGAGATGTTGTTGAAGTTAACAGTTGAAAGTAAAGAACTCACCAAACTAAAGAATATGAGGATTAGCTGGATGATGTCTGTGTACGCAACAGAGTAGAGGCCTCCCAGTAGAGTGTAGACGATGGCTACTGCAGCAGAGATCCAAATGCAAAGAGCGTACGACAAATCCAGGATCACACTCATGGTTGCACCTATAAAGTAACACAGACTCATAAACACATTTGGTACATTTAACACTATATTAGAATGATGCCTCATTCTCTTTAGCATGACATCCACTGTGCACAATCACTATGAATAAAGTTTAGATAAACGAATGGTACCAACTGGTGTGAGACTGCATTAAAGACTTGTAGTAGGTTTATTCTTTGCAAAGATCACACAGTCATACAGAGTGCATGCAGTCTGTATGATAAGAGACAAAAAGAAGTTGCACAAGAGCACATTATTTAGTTTCGTTGTCATTGTGGTGGCTTCACTGAAGATAAGGAAGTTGGCACAAGGTGACAATGAGAAAGAAAAAACGCTCACATACCTATGCATATAGTAATACATTTCTACTTGCACATGTCTGTAATTTCCCATTACACTCTCCTCAGCTGTATTAGAGTCATTCACAAATAGGGGTGGGAATTGGAAAGATTTTATTGATGCCAGTGCCATTATTGAGTTGTCTTATCAGTCTGATTCTGATTCCTGATCAGTTTTCTGTGTGGGACAGCAGTCAAGCTCCATTGTTTGACTGTTGTTTAATCTGGAATTGCCACTATAGCCAAGTGCAACCAATTTTCCTGTTCAGGGATAATATCACACAGAGTTTCTCCACATCACATTAGGGTCATTCATGGGCGGACTGGGACCAAAAATCGGCCCTGGGGTCATTTGCAAAGTAATCACTCTGTGTGGATAAGGAATATCCTTATTTGGACCCTAGTGGGTCTAATAGGAATAAAAACTAATAATCTGACTGAAAACAATACCTACTGCTAGGAATAGATGCCAGTTAGTTAGTTATTTTCATATGCTGCACTCCTCATAGAGATAGTATACCTGTGTTTTTCATCAAAGTCACGCAACTTAAGTTGCTTATCAAAACAAATAGCTTAAGTTATTTAAATTTGTTTTTACAGGTGGAGTGCTATAGTTGTGTAGCCACTCTTCACTCATTATATCACATCTATTTAGCATGGGATAACTTCACAGCATAAGATATAGCTGCATTGATCTTGTCATCATAAAGATCCTTAAACACGTTTCACCATTTCACCTGGCAACATTGCTGGAATTAATTTACTGTTCTACATATACGTACATATAGTGTGTTCATCTTCGTCACAGTGCTAAAAGTCAACAATGGTAGGAACGCAAATTGTAATACTGCAAAAAGTGACATTTAGAGAAAATCTATACACATCTATGTGACTTACCTAAGCCAATGAGAGTTCCTGTAACCCAGATTATGTCCGATATCAGCAGCGCCACAGACAGAACTCCACTTATTGAATTTCCATACTTGATCTGGAATGGGTCCATCATTGTCACATATTTTCTGTCTCTCATTTTCTTAGCGAAGAAAAGTCCACCTTCATGATTGGATTGAAAGGAGACAGGAGTTTTCATTTTGGCTGTTTAAAAGAGCTTCATATGCAGTATCACTGTTTCCCTTTCATGTACAGTATTCAATATTTTGTGATGACTTTCAAAATGTGTCCAGTTATTATATACCACATCTAATGCAATATATTTTTATTATCATATATCAATATCATAGTGAGAAAAAACTGAAGTAATGTCTTACCAACAATGAAAGACAGGGCTGCTGTTAATGGCATGACAGCCCAGGTCAGTCCCATGGTTGGAGTGTACACTGCCTCTGTCAGACCAACGATGAAGCCTCCTCCAACAAATGTAGCTGTAGGAAGCATGCATATAGTATATACATATTTCCTATATTTGTGAGACATATTTACAACAACATACAGACCATCACTGAACACATTGTAACCCAGTGCTTAGACAAATTTATTACATTTATTACTTTTATTTACTTTTATTTTACGTTAAGATGAATTTTAAGTTAAACAAGACGTGTTTACCTTCTTTTTATTCTTCTTCTTAAGACTATTTTTAAAATTTGTTTTAGTTTTAGTTTTTAAATTCAGTAATCACATTAAATAAAGTATTTACTGCCGTTTTGAAATCTTGAGGATCTTAATAGGAAGTTTGGGCATTGATTGAAAAAGCCTGAATGTCACACCATAGGACACAGTGTAGTTTAGTGAAATGTTTAAAACAACAGTGAAAGAATTGACAAGGTTTTTATTGTCCTTACATTTTCTTAAATATCAGTCTACACACAACATAAATATATATGTGGTACATACTCTGCATACTGGTCAAATAGCTGGATATAAAAGGCTCATTTTAGGATAACAAAAACACAATGATTCTTATTTTAAGGTAATTGTAAACTAATGAAAACAAACTTTTATATTATCTAATATTATATTATATTTAATTAATTATATGATATTCTTTATCTTATATTATTTAGTATATAGATTATATTATATTATATTATTGAATTAAGGGTCATCCAGATGTTACCCTAAACCTACTTTTTCCTATGTATGTTTCAAATGCCCTCATCACACATTTACCTGTCATGGTGAAGACTCCCACTGCCAGACTGATCCCTCTGTTGCCCAGCAAAGTGACCTCTGTCCGGTCTGCCTGGCTGCTGTTCTGTACCCGCTTAGACTTCATGGAGGCCCAGATGCCGGTGGCCAGCACCAGCAGGTAGAAGAGGACCATCACCACCAGTCCTGGGACGTTTAGGCTCATCGTGCACTGACTGACTGAATGTGGCTCCCTCTGTGCATTGACTCTGTGTTAAAACAAGAAGGAGCGGATTCCTTTATAACTGCATTGTGTTTCCTGTTGTTTTCCCTCCCCCCTGTTTTTCTCTGCTGTTCATATTTGTGTTGCTGGGCCTCTGGTCTTCCCTCTGGTCATCCTACTCCAGCTCATCTTGTTGTCAACCCTCTCAGTATATAAAAGTGGTTCAGCCCTCCAGACACTGTCAGATTGTAACTACGCATGGCCAACTTTGTACACTCTGCTCATGGAAACTTAATCCTCCTGTCTTTGTGCTGCAGGAATACAGGTATAGCTGGTGGTGCGGTACCTCTGACCTGCAGAACCCACAAGCCCTGCAGCAATTTTTCACCTTGCTACCTGCCCCTGCATCAGTTTGTCTGGTCCTTAAAGCCACCTTAATCTCACAGCCCTCTGAATATCAGTTAGTGTTTGCACTTTAGGTCTGCAGATGTTACACCATTACAATAATATGGGTTCTAGCTTGAATAAAAATGATTAATTTAAATTTGTAAATTTATATTAAAAAACATTTCACTTCAGGCTAATTTCACACTTACTGCTGAGTGAGCTCTTCTAGTATTTACTCTGAATTCACTCATTTAAAGAATGTTTGGTTTCAATAAATCTAATGGTAATAAAATAATTGAACAATATATTATTAATAATGATTCTTTCTGCAAATTTAAGAACACAAAACGTTTTCATTCATTTTATTTTAAAATGGAGCAATACATGAAACCATGTTCTCCCCCAAAAACAAGGTGGCTATCTGACTGATAAAGTTATCTACTAGTCTCAGATGTTTGCTGTATCACAGCCAAATTATCGAACATAAACTAGCAGGCTCGGGCAATGGCTAACTTCAGCTGAAGCAAACACCAGATAGAAACTGTTAGCTGCTACTGTCACAGGCTTGAGCAAATTAGATGACTGAATGAATAGCAGTCACTCAATTAATTAACCAGTCTGCTGTGCCTCTCTTACCTAGATCCAGACCTGTAAATCCACCGAGTCCACAAAGATGACTTAGCAGTCTGAACCCAGAGACAGAAATGTGGAGGAAGTAAACCCAACCAAGAGGACTTGCCTAAAGGGGGCTGAACTTATATTAGAGTAAGAGTAGCTGTAGGTGTGGTCATGAAAAACTATAGTTTAAAAAGATGAAGGATCTATTAAGAATGAAGAATACAGTAAGGATATAAGTATTTCTTTTATATTTTGATATTACGCACAATAATTCATCATTCATCATGAAAAGGTTATCATGTGGGAACATTTTCACACGACAATGATCAAATTATCATGAGTTATTTTCACAATTATTGTCTACAAACAAGTTATTTTCACAAGATAATTATTAAAGATAATTAACCTGTGCGCACATCAAGCCACATTTCTTTTTTTTTCTTCAAGAATAGAATGAGGGCCAGGGCCAGGTCAGAGAGGTGACATCTAGATTGGGGACATACTGACTACTCATTAGGCAGTATGTTGAAGAAAACTGTTTAGATGCTTTATACGCAAATTGTCTGTTAACAATTTACAGGGGTTGAGACAGCCAATCTTTAGGAAAATGTATAAGAACCAACTGTCAGAGCATATCAGTTAGTTTTCACTTTAGGTCTGCAGATGTTACACCATTACAATAATATGGGTTCTCTAGCTTGAATAAAAATAGTAATTTAAATTTGTAAATTTATATTAAAAAACATTTCACTTCAGGCTAATTTCACACTTACTGCTGAGTGAGCTCTTCTAGTATTTACTCGGAATTCACTCATTAAAGAATGTTGTTTTCAATAAATCTAATGGTAAAAAATTGAAATATATGTATTAATAATGATTCTTTCTGCAAATTTAAGAACACAAAACGTTTTCATTCATTTTATTTTAAATGGAGCAATACATGAAACCATGTTCTCCCCCAAAACAAGGTGGCTATCTGACTGATAAAGTTTATCACTAGTCCAGATGTTTGTTGCTGTATCACAGCCAAATTATCGAACATAAACAGCAGGCTCGGGCAATGGCTAACTTCAGCTGAAGCAAACACCAGATAGAAACTGTTAGCTGCTACTGTCACAGGCTTGAGCAAATTAGATACTGAATGAATAGCAGTCACTCAATAATTAACCAGTCTGCTGTGCCTCTCTTACCTAGATCCAGACCTGTAAATCCACCGAGTCCCAAAGATGACTTAGCAGTCTGAACCAGAGACAGAAATGTGGAGAAGTAAACCCAACCAAGAGGACTTGCCTAAAGGGGGCTGAACTTATATTAGAGTAAGAG
The DNA here is from genome assembly GCF_000972845.2 of Larimichthys crocea. Classification (NCBI taxonomy): domain Eukaryota; kingdom Metazoa; phylum Chordata; class Actinopteri; family Sciaenidae; genus Larimichthys; species Larimichthys crocea. The sequence continues at coordinate 28,648,720 of NC_040011.1, forward strand.
TAGCTGTAGGTGTGGCCATGAAAAACATAGTTTAAAAAGATGAAGGATCTATTAAGAATGAAGAATACAGTAAGGATATAAGTAATTTCTTTTATATTTTGATATTACGCACAAAATTCATCATTCATCATGAAAAGGTTTCATGTGGGAACATTTCCACACGACAATGATCAAATTATCATGAGTTATTTCACAATTATGGTCTACAAACAAGTTATTTTCACAAGATAATTATTAAAGATAATTAACCTGTGCGCACATCAAGCCACATTTCTTTACAATTATATTAATCTTTTGCCATTTGACACAGTAGTTTTGGTAGTTTTATACTACCTGTTATAAAAAATTAGGATTACACTGCTATTTAGATGTTTTAACTTAACGATGTTTGTTCCTATTTATTACATGTCTTGAGGGCACTTCCCTTATTGCTGTG